>NW_009730691.1:42725-54463 GCF_000703405.1 Apaloderma vittatum
TACAAATTTTAGTCAAAGAACACTTGTCATTGAGATATCTTTGTGGCCCCATGTAATCACTCAGCAGGCCAAATCTCACACAAAGCAACCTCTGTGAGTATGTTTTCTGACACTGTGTCCATCCAAAGGGGTTAGACAAGCAGAATTAGCCAATGGATCAGTAATAAAGGCTTTCTATTAGTCCTGGCCTTTGCTGGAACAATGGTTTCATTTATAATCCCAACATCAAGATGTCAGTTTGGAAAAGTCACAGCAGAACATTATTTCTAAGCTTCTGGCTGCTTTGAACACTGCCGTATTCATTTTCCTCCTGAATCCATATTTACAGGCTAAGTGTGTGTTTGCAACATGTGAGCTGCTAAAGAAAAATAACTAGGGTTGCTACTGCCCCTAAACAGAGAAGGTCAGACACAAAATTATTTTCTATAAATAAAATTCGATAAAATTCAGCTGTATTAGTTATTCCCACAAGTTCCTTTCAAATTGTTAATTTTCATTAAGAAAACATAACAGTACAAGCCACATCATGCATGTATTAGTGAAAGACATAAGAAGAGAGGGCTAAACCTAAAAAGATTCACAACATTATTTTTTATTCCAATGATCCATTTTCTTCTGATAGGATCTTTCCAGAAGTCTCAAATGATTTGAAAACTGCCAATTAGACAGCAGCAAGGGACCAAGGGGGAAAATTCAGTTCAAGAAGCTAAATAGGAGAGTAATAAAATTCATTCTAAGGGTAGCATGATAAATGAAACATCAAAAAAAAAAAGAAAAAAAAAGAAAAAAGGAAAGAATCAAATGCAATGAGATGTGAACTGTTCCCTCCCAGAAATCTTTGAAATCCTATTAGCCTGTAATCAGCCGCAAATGAAAAGCAAGTCCCTTAAGCATAGCTGAAAACACTCAGTCTGTCCTGACTCCACAGTGATTTGCCCCAAAGCAAACCCCAGGTTGTTTTGCTCTCTGGTACCCACTGCACAGACACACATGTATATATTTATAATTTAATTACGACTTTCCAGTTTACTTCTGCATGGCAGCTCCTAAATTTTCTCTACTAAAGATTTTGCCCACAGAGTTGTAAGGAACATAACTTTATCCTTTAGGAAGGTAGTTAGGATGACTCTCTACTACATTTTTCCTTCAGTTGTTTCAGCACAGCCAAGGAAACGGCAAAGATGATTTCATCCCAAGCAACAGAATGTCAAACATTTGCCTCAAAAACACTTGGGTGCATTGGTACAAGGACACAGAAGGGACACATGGTGCTTTGCTCGTTACTCTGGCCAAGGACCCCCGTCCTGCTGCTGTGGCAACCCACACTGCCCTCAGCCCTGAAGCGGAGCTGCCTTTGCTGCCCTGCAGCCCCTCAGCAAGGGCAGCACCCACCTAACCACGGAGCAGACACAGGGGCAGCTGCCCATCCTCTCGGCAACGTGGCACTTCAGGAAGAAACTGGGCTGTTTCTAGACAGAAGCAGCATAAAAGAAGCAATGCAGGGGGGTGAGGAGGGGAAGACAAAAGCCACTGCCTTTAGCTACAGAGCCTTTTGGTCAGGCTTGCAGACCCTGACACCACGCATATACTATAGTTTCCAGCCACATGAAGCCATTTCACTGGGCACCCAGCGAGCTGAGAGAGGTCATTGTAATTCATAACAGGGAAGGCTGTTATGAGCATCACCCTATTATGATACACATTTTCTCTGAATTTAATTTATAGCAAAACATGTGCTGCATAAATTCAGGAAATAATCTCCATATGTTCTGCGCTGCAGCCCTCAGCCACTCCGCAGGCTGCAATATATCCCAGTTAGGCACTGACCACTTTGCTGGCACTATCATAATGTATGTCATGTAGCTAATGTGCTGCTCTTGGCTGGGAGCAGAGAGCTACAGATCCCTAACGGGGCATTCAATGAATCCCAGCCTGCAGTCCCCTGCTGCTGCCACTGACACCCAGCCGATGGGCCACCAGTAACCAAGCTGCAGAGCTGCCCAAAGGCCAGGGTGATGGGCCCCAGGAAAAGCCTGATGTGCTGCTTGCGGTTGGGGAGCTACGGCCACCCCACACTGTGCCCTTCCTGGGCTCAGCATACTGGGTGTAATGAATTCCTACCCAGCCCAGGCTCCGCTGCGTTGTCAAAACGCGCACTCTGTAATTTAACAACCATCAAAGCCCAGGACTTCTCCCCATCTGACGGCGGGCCCTCAACACCATTTGAAATCGAAAATCAAACCAGCTGTGCTGTCTGCCTCCCTTCAGGATTCGGAACCCACTCATCTGCTTCAACTCTGGTGAGAAACCGATTACAAGAGCTGACAGCGATAAACTTAAGGGTGAGGAGGGGTGTATTTACTTACACACAATTTGCTCCATTTTTTTTCCTTTTGTAAGCAGGAAAAGCATTACAATGTGCCTTACTGCAAAAGAACAACATTTCTGCCAAACACTTTAAGTGAACACTTCAAAATGCACCCTAATTTATATCCTTACGATACCTTTACAATATATATCCCTATTTATGCCATTAAAAGATCAAAAGACAAACATATGTATGCATACATGCATGCACAGCTCAAAATGCTTCAGAAATATGTTGTTACTTTTAGGCACCACAGTGTGGAAAATGTAAAGATATCATAGCATTTCCCTGTGCTCAGACCACAAACTAAATTGAAATGTTTATGTGCAAATACTATTTCATACTATGAAACCGCTGAAAAGTCTCACACAGGCCACAGGACCTGAAGCCTCTCAGGGCAGTATGTGAATGCTGTGAAATAAGGTACAAAGTTTACATGATATAAGGAAATTCTGATGCTTCAAAGGCAATGGAACTCCTGCCACTGGCTCAGTGGGGCCAGATTTTACACCACGCATGCAGGGAACGCCACACTTAAGTCTTCTCAGCGGCAGGCTGGGAATGCCTCAAGGAATTAACAACACACTATCCTCTCCCATCATCATTCACACAGGTAGAGGGAACCCATTATCCCAGAAGACTACCCGAGCATGGCAGGTTAACATCGGCTGTATTAACGTTAATGACTTAGTTAACGAAATCCCACGAAGTGGGATGCTTGTGGAAGCAAGATGGCGATGACACCACGGTCCTTGCCGCCAGCTCCTCTCTTGCTATCTACTAACTGTAGCACATTTGGCGAGGACTCGGGAGAATAAGTCTTGACGGATATCTGAGAGGTTGGATTTATTATGACAGGGCATTACTATCAATAGCGATTCACTTTAATTCATTGCCTCACAATAAATGTCTTATCTGAGGCATAAAAGCATACACTGAAAGCACTCAATTGAGAAACAATTCCATTTGTATCTCCTATTCAAAGTATTTTTTTCTCCGGTTCCTTATTCTCACTTACCAAGGACATTTGCATGAAAATAAGTTCTTACTCAGAAGAGCTCACCTGCTGCCTGCTGTTTGGGAGCTGTAAGCCTCCCTGTTGTTGGCTGTTGCAATCATTTCTACAGCAGTGGTTTGGGATAACACAAGGGATTAAGAGTCTGCAAGTGGGGCACTATCCATGGCCCACTGAAGTCTATGGAAATTTCTGCCTATGACTCAAAAGAGTTTTTATGGGGCCTTTGAATCCTGGCAGTGCTGAGCCTTCACTAATAGCATGTGCTGTAAAAAGGCTTCTGCTTCCAAGATGCTGCTCCTGCCCAAGATCTCGGTTTTTGTAATAGCCTGAATTACGTCTTCTTTCAGAATCTTCATTAAAGCTTAAGCTTCTGTAGTTCAAAAGTTTTTCATTCCCACTTTAATTTGCTCTGGGTCTAAACAACTTCATCTTTTGGTCATTTTTTTCCTGAGAGTTTAGATGATGTAATAAATGGATCACCAAATCAACAGAACCAGAACGAAGAGATTAGGCTTCAAGAAACCAAAGGAAAGAATGACTAGAGATTCTTCCCATGCTTACTACCAGAGAGAAGACACATAAAAACGCCACTTTTTACCAAAAGCCACAAAACTGCCATCCAGAGCATTAACAGTGAAGGAATCTGCTCCTCTCACCTGCCAGGACGTGCCTGCTCTCCCACTTTTCATCACTCCCCCTTTGCATCTTTCTCACTCTTTTTTGATGACTAAAAGCAAACAGAAATAGAAAGACAGGATGGAATGACCTGCAGAGGCAGGGCTCAAGATCCTGAGAAACTCCCTTCCCAAAATGTATTATTTGCTCACAAACTCTGCGACTGCACCAGAAGAGGGTTCTGCCTTTTTGCTGATGAGTTTGGAACCCGCCGCGAACATCATGTTCGCCAGGGAGATACGATAACTGTCATAGCATCTAGTCCTGTAAATGCCCGTGAGCATCACCAGTTAGACTCTCAGAGGCACGGAGGCAGCAGCACTGCCAACTGGTGCCGTGCAAACACCTAGAAGCCTGATCCTGCAAGGCACTGAGCAAAACCCATCTGTGCTCAGCATCTCAGGAGCATGGGCAGCAAAGGAGTTCACCTCTCTCTTTTTGGGGAGTAAGACCTCAAAATTTTGCCCTGGTTTGTTACACTCTGAGCAGTGAACTCCGAGGAAACAGTCCTCTGCAAGCAGTAAGGGGGTTTTAGCTGTGTCTGTTAGCTGCAAGCATGAGGCTGTGCTTGGCAGACAGGCGTTGCCTGACAAGGTTAGCTTACTGTCCCATTGCTATCAACCTGTGGAGGGGATGAACTAAACAAATAATCATATTAGCTTCCAGCCAACCAAATCATAATTACTGACAACCTCAATAGCCCGTGCAAGGAAGCGGTCTTCTGTTTTCCCTAAAGCCAGATGGCATGAAAAGAGAAGAAAAAGAATCAAAAGGATGTTCGTGGCTTAAGAAAATAAGATTAGAAAGTGAAAAAAAGCATCAGACCTTCAAAAAATCCCTCTAATTTTGATACCTTTAAAAATTCAAACTGCAGACGTGAGTTAGTGATCTGTACAAATCCATTATCTTTCCCCACCGAGAAGAGAAGCCAAGTGGAACTGAGCTGCTTTAGTCGGACACTGGTCAAGTAGCAGCTTCATTTCTCAGCTGGTGAACACAACATATTCTGTGCCAGATGCCACTGCCCTTTCCTCAAGACGAGTAGCCACATACTTCATAAGCAATTAATAGGGCTATTTGTGGAGCAGGGCACTACTTAGGAAGAGCATACTACAGCTCACAGGTACCACCACTGCGAGGGCTACCGCTGATGTTAATCTGGACAGACAAGGTTTGGTATTTTGGCATTTGATATTGGACACAGAGGCAGAGAAGCAGAAATGCACGTCTGCTGTGTGCGTAATTTATCACCCACACATGCTTAGCATCAGTGATTGCTGCTCTGCACATGATTTGTTTTGAATGTATAAATTAAAGCCAGGGTGTAAAACAACCTCTAAAACTGAAGTCTGTTTATGAGCCAAACACATGTAACTTCTCTGAAAGAAGCCGCGCATGGACAAGAGAATTTTAAGACTGAGTTCCACCTCATTTTCCTTTCCACATCAGGGACCTTGGCTTGCTAGTTTCCACCTCCTGCCCTACCATTTTCAATATCACTTTAATCGATTGTGGTTTATAGATTACGGCCTCGCACAATCTACACAACAAACTATTTCATTTCTTACTTTCTGACATCCCATTCCATCATCTTTTAGCAACAGTGACTTCTTTATTGGATAGCTTTTTATTTTTAAAGCTGTGAAATAAAACATCATTGCATTTATTCAAATATGAAGATTAATTCCATCTCGAGAAAAATTCTGATTAAATCTGGATTTATGTTTACATCAGTAAAGCAGGTTATTAAAAAAAATGAGAAAGTGTTCCTTCACAAATGCTATTAGAAACTCTTGTCACTGTGCCAAGCAAAACTGACCTCTAATAAAAACAAAGAGGGCCTCTGACTACCAGTGATGGGATCAGTCATCCCCAAAAAGCCTGCGATACTATTAAAGTCCTAATGAAAGGAATGGCCAGAAGGAACTCCTGAATGTGGGGCATGTTTGTGTGGAACACAACCATTTCCTAGCCTCCGCAAGCTTTTGAGCCTTAAGAAAACATGCCCCCCAGGGTTGCCATATGGAAAGAGGCAGAGGGGACTAGACAACCTTTTGGAAAGGCAAATCAGTGCACTCAAGTGTTATTCCCTGTCTCCACCCTGTGTCAGTCAGTGTCTGGAGCTAGCTGTCAGATTAAGATGTGCTCTGCTCCTTGCCTTTCTGCTCTGCTGTTGCAGATCTGAGACTTCTGTGTGAACATGGCAAATTGCTGCAGTCTGGTGGTGTAGGTGGATACAGGAGAAAGGGCGGTTTAAGCATGGGTAAAACCACTGCAAGGGACAGAAACAGAAAGTTCACATAGCCTCTGCAAGATGCTGATGATTTAAGAACACAAATATGAGACCACAGAAAGAGAAAGAAAACTGCAAAGCCAGAAGAAAATGTTAGTGATGCTAAAGAAACCTGAGAGCAGTCTACAGTTGTCACCCAGGCTGCACAAAGTAATCCATACTCAAGTAGCCCCTTTGTGAAAGTTTGATTTCATTAAGCTCTGGCTAATTATTTTCTGCACAACAAGATGGTAGATGCAACTAGACAAAGACCTTGTAAATTCATGTATGTTGAAAATGGCAAATAGGTATTAGACCACCTACTACACCCTGAGGATCTAACACACCTCTTGTCCAATGCAGAGTCAATTTAACATTGCATAAGGAACAAAATGGTCCTGCCAATATATTTTCCACTGCTTTCTCCCATAAAAACACCACCCAAAAATGTCCATTCTAATTTTTAACAGGAGACTACATTACTTAAGTGAACAGACTTTTTTTAAAAGTCCTATCCCTTTTCAGTCTGGAGTGCTCCTATAGATATGTAGTGCTTAGGTATTCTGACATGTTAAAGACACCAAACAGCACAATATTATGTTTTTCTATAACCCATACATATTTTATGTACTTAAAATTTTAAGCTTAAACCAACAATAACGAACTGCTCTGGCTCCATGTACTTCATCTTCCCCAAACAGGTAAAAGAGCATATCTCCTAACAAAAAGTTAATGACGCATCGGTAGCAATATATTCATTCACTATTGACATTGGACATGTTTGTGTTTTAAAGTGCAAACACTGACTGGAAACTTGAAACATGAAGCAAACCAGCCATGGCAGCAGGCAGGCTTTAGACTCTCTGCATCAGGAGCCACGTCGCTGAATTTCACCATTGCCTGGAATACAAATCTTATGACATAATAGTAGCAAAATGCAAGAATTGACAGATACAATGGATATCCGCCCTGGGGCTTGCTGGCAACTTTAGTTATTAATTCTGTTTATAGAACAATAGCATCAATGTCACCCTAACGTTACATATTCCAAGAAAACTACCTGCTCTCCTGTCAGTCACCACTATATTGAAACTAATTTCACACAGTCCACCTAGCACACATCAGATGGCAGTGACTTCTAGACATCATTGATCTGAGTTGGCCCAAAGCCAGCATGCTGGGGGTAAACCACTCCTGATCATGCGAGCAAAGTCGTGGTGGCAGCACACTTTAAGGATCAAACAAAAGCCCTCAGCATGCTGAACCTCCCTGTTTCTTCCACTCCCCTAGCAAATCCAAAGCCCCCCGCAAACGAACTGGCAACCTGGTCATGTTAGTAAGGAGGCAAAAGGCAGTGAGTCCTGAAATTAGCCAATTTTGTTTGGCTTTTTCTGAAGTTACCTTCATCTGTTACAGCAGTTGGATAACCCTGGACTTTGGCTGCCGCTAGATTCCTCTTCTGCCACAGTACCATTCACTTGGGGCTATTTACATAGCTCGGCGCTAGAAGTGGAAGCCTGAAAGTGTACAGGCAACTTAAAATGAATATAAAATATGAAAGTGGTTTGAGCATTTAAAAGAAATGAGAAAAACTGTAATAATCCATCTGGTTCAGAGCAGAGCCCCTTTCCACTCTTTCATCCTGTGTCCTCTCTTTTACAGTGACGCAAACACCAGCAATCTCAGCTCAGGCTTATTCCTCAAACTTAGTCTCTTGCTGGTTTCCCTACCGGCTTCACATTGCATTTCTCTCCTCCCTGTTATTTGTGACTCCTTCATACTTAAATGCCACCTACAAAGTATGCTATTTTCTTTCTTCCATGCCATTAAAGATAATGTCAAATAAGATGAAACTGAAAACCAATCTCTCTGGCATCTTACTGGAAACATGCCCCTGCTCACTACGTTACTGCTTACCCTTGCCTTTATTTTTTTTTTTTCCGATTTCAGGCACACATGGCCACATCCCTTTCTCAACGCTGTTCAAATGAATCTCTTCAACCGCTATTCTGAAATCTAGGTTTCTTAGACCTGTACCATCTCACTGAATCTTAAAGGTCCATATCCTGCAAATAGTACGGATGTGCTTAACTTTACATATATAAGCAGCTGCATTAAAGAAAATGGGAGTAATTGCCTGCTACAGCAGATGCAAACGTGTTTTCAGGATAGAGAAAATGGGATAATTTTGTACTTCTATTTAAAGAACACAGATCCATTTCATCTACCAAATTTCATTCTTTCCAAGAGCTTTAGTGATGATGGTTCTGTTTGATGTCTTCATTCTTTGTCAGTGGGAGTCTCCCTATTTACTTAAATGCAACCAGAATGCCAAACCAGATGTTTAGTAATTTGTTCTGATGTATTACTGGATACTATGGATGACAAAACATTGGGCTGAGCACTCTCTGCCTATGAACTCTTCCAAAGCTTTTCAGCATTATTGTTGGTACAGTAATTAGCTAATTCCCTTAATTTTGGAGAGGCCATATCGACCAAAGCAGATGGAAACTGATGATTAAGCTTTATCACAACATTTTTGTAGGCTGCTACCTTTACTTTCGCCTCTGTTATTAAAAGGATTTTCAACGCACTGGATATTTTTTAAAACTCCCAGGGAGAAGATTTTCAAAACAAAATCTGGGCCAGACTTTCAACAGCTTTAGCTCAGATAAAGCAGCAAGATTTTCAAGGTCTTTGATGAACAATCTGGCCATCAACATCACCCCAGCGACCTGCTGGATGCTGGGCTCCACTGAACAACAGCATCTGCTTTGTTCCCTGCTCTACCTCTTTTAACATTTTCTCTCCCAGGCTTTTTACCCAACAATAGACCTTTGTTCGTCCTTTGAGGAACTATCATCATTCTGATGAAGAGGTCAGAGGATTTCCAGCCGATATTCAATTCACTTTTTCCCCAGAACTGGGAAATTCTTAGATCTCTTCCCAGACTGTATTATTCCTCCAGTTAAATTCCCCACCAGTTTCACTCCTGAAATCTGGTAAACCTATAATCCTGAGGCTGCAATTCTGAATTCAAGTGCTTCCTTCCTTTGTTAGAGAGGATATTGCACCATATAAGGGGTAAAAAACAAAAGAAGAAAATGACAATAATTACCAAAGCAATCCACTATGTGTTATCTCAACCCCCTGAAAGCATAGTGTGGATGTGGTACATGCTTGGAGCTCCAGTTTTGCACTTTGGAGAGAGAAATAGGACAGAAAACTCTGCTTCTTTACTGCAGCTGCTGACCCCTTTCTTCAGAAAACTCCCTGGAGCCATTTCAGGAGTTGCTCACCTACACACACTTAGCTGTCTCATCACTTGCCCAGAGCTATTCAGAAGTGAATCCTCTTCCTCACACAGATCTCAAGTCAGCAAATAAGAGTACTTGTCAGCTGAGTCACTTCTGCCAGCTCTGCATTAAGCACCATGGCTGGAGGGGATGTACGGCAGAATTTAGGCCAAGCAGGAGGGCAAAAGCTCAGCATCACTCAACAGCAAACTCTGCAACCAGGTCAAAAAAACAGGCAGAGTTCAAATAAGAGCGTGTCATGAGCACGGCGCTGACAACGCCAAGGCCGCAGGTTCAATCCCCGTTCGGTCCCCATGTGTTGCCTGATCTAGTCGAGAGGCGTTCGTGCCCATGACAGGGAGGTTGGATTAGATGATCTCTAAGGTCCCTTCCAGTCTAGGCCATTCTATGATTCTGTGATTCTATGGTAACTGCAGCACACAAGAGGAGCTGGCTCTCCCCACAACCTCAGAAGGAGCATCTCCACTGGCATGAGGTTGACCTGAGGTGGCGCTCACACAACCTCCTGGGATACCCACAGGTGAGCACAGCATGACAGAGAGAGGATAAGCGAACTAAACCATTCTCGGAACCACACTGTACAGCTCAAAATTGTTACCTGCATCATGTGAACTGAAAATTTCATGCAGAAAACTGTCCAATGATAGGACAAAGGGCAATGGATACAAGCTGGAACATAGGAAGCTCCACAAAAATATTAGAAAAAGCTTTTTCACTGTGAGGGTGACAGAGCACTGGAACAGGCTGCCCAGAGAAGTTGTGGAGTTTCCTTCTCTGGAGATATTCAAAACTCACAGCAGAAAAGGTGGGTATTCAAAAGACCCTCTGGCCTCATTCTCAAATACTTTTTTTTTCCCCCTCATTTGAATGTGTATCCAAAAAATGGCCCTGATGCTGCAAAGGGGTAATATGAAGAGATCACAAAGTGTTCCCTGCAACAACCAGCTCCATTTTCCTACCTGTCTGATTGCAATTCATAAATGAATAATTTCACCCCACACTTTGAAAAAATTACTAAACTACCCCTACGGATAGGCCCCACCTGAAAATAATGCTTCAGATCTGAAGTCTTCACCTCTCCACAATTCAGATTCAGGATTCTGTTCAGACACATTCCAAGATATGGTGGTGTCAGTGATAAAGCTGCAGTGCTGGCTCTCCAGATATCTCTCCCCAAAGCTTGGGGGCTTGAGGTAAAAATCCAAACTCATTTGAAAATTGCAGGGAGGTTACAAAGATTTCAAAGCCATGCAAAATCCAGCAGCAAGCACAGCCAAGCTACCACCCAGCAAAGCAGCCTTCAAAACACCCTGCATGTTCAAAGGACTTGTAGGTTTTGCTCATGTTGGACATCTTCCTAATAGTCTCCAGCGAGGGTGGTGAACAGCAGCACTAAAGCACAGCAGGAAAACACACGCACAAGGCAAGGTCCTTGCAGCCAAGTACAGTCTGTAAATTTGGGCAGCTGACATTACAGATGTCTTCCTATTGCCCTGTTGCTAAGACTGGCTGTTCTGAAAAGACAGATTGAGACAGGTCAGTGGGCACACACAAAACACTGCTCAGACACCTAGAAATATATTGGGTCAATGAACTACATCAAGACATGGGGCTGAGTTACTGGTCACCATTTAGGAGATTAAATTGGTGCCATGTCAATAAACAAACAGTAAAGGAGATGGCAGAAATCCTCTTTCCTTTGCTGCTGCTTTTTTCTCCGCCCCATTTCTGAGCCTCAGTATCAAGCCCCAAGGTTTTAAAGCAGCACAGCAGCAAGGATCACTAGGGGGGTCGATGCTAGGATCAATTTTCTCTCGATACAGGATCTCCTGTTCCAGGGAAAAAGAAGAAGACACGGTAAAAGCAAGAGCTCTATGTCAGCAATCACAAACCCACGTCAGCCCTCAGGGTGTAAAAGGCTGCAAAGTTTCCTGATAACATTAGGCAGAGCCAAAGAAAACAAACAATGTTGTGGTATTCCTGCCTGGGAGGCACAAATTCTCCATCACCTCCAAGCTTTCTGAGCCCCCATCAAAACGATTATATTATAAAAACTGCTGAAATCAGAGCTTTTTAGGGAGGCCAGTC
>NW_009730692.1:0-13194 GCF_000703405.1 Apaloderma vittatum
AGGATGGAGCCGAAACGTAGCCAGCAAGACGCGGAGAGGCATTTGGGAAGCCTGCTGCTTGGAAAAGCCAGAGCAGGCTCACAGGTACGTATGTACGGGACCAGAAACCCCCACAAGCCGGGAGGTGCCACCCCATGACACCGGAGCGTCTGGCGGTGCTGCTCTCCTGCCTCCTCATAGTATGACAGCTCTTGTCTTGCCCTTGGGAGACACCCAGGGTTCCAGAGAAAACATCCCAAAATCCCCTTCTGGCAGCTTGCCAGTGCCTCTGTAGGAAGTGATACAGCCTGAGCCCTGACCCAGGATTAGCAGGGGGATTTGCAAGCACCACTGCCACCCCCTTGCACACAGAAACCCCGCCACAGCCACTGCTTGTCCTCGAGCAAATAGATCTTATCCCAAAACAGGCAGAAGGACCCCAGATTGCCCAGCAGGTCCCCAGCAAGCCCTCAACACACTGCCCCTTGCGCAGCCAAGCCCATGGCACCACCTCCTAGCCCCCAGCGCGTCATCTCGATGTCAACAGGGCAAGGATCAACCCCACAGACATACCTGGGCAGGACAGAGCCAGGGAAAGTCCTGGGTTCAGTGTATTTGAAGGTGGTGTGGTTCCTCCCCCTTCTGCACGCCCTGCTCTTGGGGGTTAGTGTCAGGTCCAGGCTCAAGTCACGGGGGCTGGGGCCATGTGGGTCTAGTGGCATCCACAGAGGAGGAGAGGTGTCGGGTACCACACCTGGCACAGGGCCCGGGTCCTGCTGCCCAGGCACTCACGGAAGGGTGTCATAGGGGAGGTGGAGGAGGTGGCAGGAGCCAGGGGCCGCAAGGAGGAGGTGGCGGGGATTGGGAGGTGCTGGGGCAGGACACCAGGTGCTGCCCTACCACGCTGCCTTCCCAGCTGCCCCCTGCTTCCATCCAGAGAGCACCCACATCCCGGCCTCAGGAGCCTGACCTCCTTGGCAGGCACTGCCTGGCTGCAGCCACCTGCCTGCTCTGTTTGTTTTCTGTCTCACTTTGCTGTTTCTTCTTGTTTTGTTTTGTTTTTTTTCCACAAAGAGCCAGTACCTGCCAAGGGGCACACAGGTCAGCACTCATTACAGCAGGAAACGCGTCCAGCCATCAGCTCTTACAAATAGCCCTACAACAAACAGAAGAGGTCACACAAACCAACATCAGCAAGAGGCAACAAACCTGCTCCCACCCAGCGAGAGCAGCCCTACTGTGAGGGACAGGAGGACGGAGGCCACCCTCCAGCCATGGGGCTGGCACAGCAGAGCTCTGACCACCTCCTGGAGGAGTCTGATGAACTTCAGCCCAGCCACCAGCTCGGTAGCTGTACAGCTTGGGGGACGAGGAAAAGGAGAAGTGATGCAGGGCCTTGGCACAAGGATATTCATTTTGTTCCTGGGTGTTCCTGGTCCGTCTCATCCCCTCCAAAACAATGTATAAGCAGAAAGAGCAGGGTAACAAGGAGTGGGCTTAAGAAACCACAGGCTAGCGCCTCTGAAGAGGTACAAACAAGAGATGGCACAATTTTAATTGCCCATTCATGCCACACAAAGGCCTTGACAGACGCTAAGTGACACCTGAGATATTGGGCCACGCACAGTCCCATTACCAGTCAAGCCCTAGGAGACCACAGCAGGGCCAGCTGCCACCAAAACCACCTAACCTCTGCAGAAAAACTTGCACTGCAGGACAGCCACACCTGCAGGCAGCCCCATTTGTCACCAGGCTTCAGAGGTTACCCTACCTATCCCTTCCCAGCCAGCCTTTTCTCCTGCTTCGGCTGCCTTCACCAAAGGTGAGCGCAGCACACACTTGGCTTTCTACTCAAGAGCAATTTCATGGTGCTGGGTAGGCATGCCAACAACAGCTCTTTAAAAAAAACACAACACACCAAGGATAGCACCATCCTTGCAGTCCCTAGGCAAGGGGCTGCCATCAGGCTCAATGGCAAGCACCCTGTGTCCTCCTGCCACCACTTCCAAGGGACAAAAAGGTCATTGCTTCCTTCAAATACAGCCAAGACAAGGGGAGGGCCGGGTGCCTCACCAGGCACATCTGCTCAGCCTCCTGGGCAACACCAGCAAGCACAGGACAGATGTGTGAGAACATGATGTCCTGATGGCTGTGACTCAGCTTGGAGGATGAAAAACACTCCGAGACTGCCCATTTGATGAGATTTCATACACGTGCCTGAACTCTAACATTGCTGCTCACCGGTCCTCCTACCTTGTGCTGCAGTCTGGAGAAACAGCCTCCTGGACAGCGTCCTGCCCGCCTCCGCCTTCAGCCACCAGCTGTGAGGACACGTACGTGGTATTTCACAAAACGTATGAGTGTGCATGATTGTGCGCCATTACTGTAGCACTGGGACAAACGCAAGCCCTCCTAAAAAAGGAGGCAGGTACCCCAGATCAAATCTGAGGCCAGTCTGGCTCAAAAGGCTGGGTAAGAGTGTAACAGGCATAGACTGTTCCCCCAGCCTCCGAGCTGGTAAGGACATGCTGTCCACGTGTTTTGCGGCCTGACACCAGCAGGTTTCGCTTCTGTGAAATTCCTGCTTCCCCCTCTAGCTTGGGAGCCTCTGAATGAGGGGAGCACCTCCTCCCACACACAGGGCCTCAGCTGGGGCTCCCTCCTCGTCAAAGGGTGGATGAACATTGGAGTGGCTTCTCCATGCCAGCCATGGCTTTACAGCCCTGGATTGTATCCACCCTCCAGCACGTTTTCTAAACAGAGAAATTCTAACTCACTTAGTCATCCAGGCACAGCTCCACACCTTCGGTCCTCCTTCTTGCTTTCCTCTCAAACTTCCTCGGCTCCCCCTGACTCGTCAGAGACACTGGGGCTGGGGGCACACAGGGACTGCGAGGGAGCAAGATGCCAATATGAAGAGCAGCGCAAGGCTTCGATTCTGCTTTGTCACTCACAAAAGCAGATTTGATGTGTTTATAACACACATGGAGCTACCTGAAAGAGCCCTAGGCCTTGCTGCAAGTGGCCAGCTTGTTGTGTAACCTTGTTTGTGGATTTGGGGCTTTTTTGACCTATATTATCTATCACTCGATATTTATCTAAACTGAATTTCATCTGCCTACCACTCAGTGTTGTAATGGTCTTCTGCAGTCTTCCTAGCTGGCACTTGTCCTCATGAACCTGAGTAATCCGATCTCAGCAAGCCCTGTCATCTTATTGCTCACTCCCTTTTCCAGGCCACTCACAAACTCACTGAAAAAACACGGGAGCGAATGCAGCGATCTCTTTCCACAGCAAAAACTGACCGCTGACTCCTACACACTCCTTCCTGTTTTCGTACCAATTATGGAACCATATGAGGACCTTCTTTCTTCACCAGCCAGTCCCCTTAAAAACTGGGCTGAAAGCCCTGGTTTAACGTTGTTTTGGGAAGCAGCGTGGGCACCACTAGCCCAGAGTCCCTACGAAGCGCTGCCAGTGGCTCCCAACGAAGCTCAGGGGCCCCTCAGCAGGAGTCTCCCCACCTTCCCACAGATCCTGTTCCTGCGCAGACATCCAGGACATGCAGAAGATTCATCAGTCAGCTTTTCCCTGAAGTTCCCTTCAGCCTTTCTTAGAAATGAACGTCACATCTTTCCCCCCTCCCAGTCCCTGGGGGCCAGGGCAGTTGTGAGTGAATGAATGACGAGAAGCCACACGTGACAGCTGGCCGCTTCACCCTCCCTTTCCTTCTGGTGAACGTCACCTTGCCCTAGCGACTTGTTGCTGTTTAGCTTTGATTTCTAACCTTTCTTCCATAAATGCTCTGAGAAGCACACGCCCCCCACCAACAAGGTGAGAGAAATTGCTCAGGCTCTTTGGGAGTGAACAGAGAGGCAGAAGCTTCATCTGGCTTGTCTGCTATGGCTTCTCCTCCTCCAGTCCTCCATCCCTCCTATGGACTGTAGCAGGCTGCCTAATCCTGGTGTGCTGTGCAAGCAGTTTCTATGAAAAAGCTGATAGCACTTCCTATTATTCTTGTCCTTCTCCTTTCTGAGCCCTCCCTCTCTGCAGACAGGCTTGCTGCACCATCTGCTCCCCACCCCAGCACTGCTCACGCTCATTTTCTTGAGCAGGGGAGCAGGATGGGGACATTTCTGCCTCCTCCCTCGCCTTGCTGCCCACAGACAAACCCCTCTGCCTTGCCAGGGCTTGGCAGGCAGAAAAAAAACCTCCTGCAAGGCAGCCCATGCAGTACCCTCACCCCACAGAGGTGAGGGTCCCTGGGAAATGTTTCTGACATGCTTTGCCTTGCTCCCTCCCCTCCTCCACGGGCAAAAAGGAGGGGCAGCTCTAGACCCTCTCAGCTTTCAGTCTTGCAGCAAACTCCCCTCAGAGCAGAAGCTGCACAGGCCATTTCCCAGCTCCCGCCGTGGGCTCTTATCTCGGCTGCCGGGTGGCATGGGGAGATGCGGGGGGAGCATTCAGCCTGCGGCCTGTTTTGAACTACGCACACCAGCCAGCTGCGAACACCCTTATCTGCAGAGTTCAAGTTGTCCCTAGAGGCTCCTGGGGGGCCCTCACCCCCGGCAGGTAAATTCACCCAGCTGGGTGACAAATTCTCCAGGGCCTGGCAGGATTTCTCCCTGAAGGGCTTCCCAGCAGGGAGTCGGCAGTGATTGGGCAGAGCCAGCCCAAAACTACCCCAGGTAATGCAGCTGGGATTCTTCCTCGCATCACCGAGTTCCACAAGGCAGTGGACATCTACCTCCCCATCAGAGCTGCTGAGGGTTTTGTTCCAGCCCTGACATATCACTGGCCAAAACCCACCGAGCCGGCCCTAGCAATAGTGGCCCCAAGATGAACATACACACCTCTCTCCACAGCACATGGCAAGTGCCCAAGCCCAGCACACTCAGTCCCCAGCCAGAGAAAATCCCTCCAGGAACCCTCCCAACCCCTCGGAGCGGAGATGGGTGCTCCTGCTCAGCGTCCCATCAAATGCCAATGGGGGACGTTTTAATGTCACAGTAAGAAGCTTACCAGAAGGGCAGGTTGGTCCCAGATCCGTGCTCCTGGTCACTTCAGGCCATGGGACTGCAGGGAATGCACGGCCTTGGGAGAGGCAGGAAAAGTCCCGCAAATATTGGAGCAGTCGCTTGCTCCAAGGCCAGTGGTTTGGGGGTGCAGGAGGAGACACAGTGCCTGGGGTGGGGGAAGGACCTAAGGGGAGACGTCATTTCTGAGGAGGCGTCAGAGGGGGAGAGATAAGCTGCTCTCAGGAGCCTGTTTGCAGAGACAGGATTCGTAGGGGCTCTTCCAAGAAGTTGTTTTTGCTGATGGCACACGCTCAAGCTCCTGTCCCCACAGAAAAGACCATGCCCTCCAAGCTTCGCAGGAGGCTGGGGAAAGGAGGAACATTTTTTTCCAGGGCTAGGCTGAAGCTCCATTTGTTGGAAATTTAAAAAAAAAAAAAAAGAATCCCTCTCCTAAGGGTGAAGGGAGGGATTTGCTCAGGGCTCCACTCAATCCAGCTGCAGAAACCTCCAAAACCAGGCAGAAACTACCTCCAGGCCCTGGACAATGCCTGCAGATAGCTTTCAGCACCTCCAGGGGTCACTCGGCCATGGCTTCCCATGGGACCACCATGGGTTCAGGGAGAACCCAGGGATGTATTACCCCAGATCTCCGTCCCCTCCCAGCATCCTCTGCAGCTGTGAGCCCCCACCTCCCCAAGGCTGGTCTGAGCCCCCTGGGGTGCTGCCAGTGGAGGTCCTGCCCAGGAGCCATGGGGATGGGGTTGCTATGGGAAGGGGTGCTCCTCCAGGGTCGTTTTGGGGGCTGCAGCAGGAAGAGGCACAATGGGAGGAAGCCATGTTTCCGCTTTCCAATGGAGAAAACCCTACGGGACCCATGAGGAGAACAACCGGACACCATTAATGTAAAAATCATCTGGGAGCACAAGGAGCAGCCAGAGGCAGCCCCGACTAAGGACCGGGTCATCCTTGCACAGAGGAGCCTGGGTCTTGCTGCAGCGGTGGCACAAGCCACCATGTACCAGGACAGCCATGCAAGGAGGATGGAACAAATCTCAACTATGCCACAGTGCTGGGTCCTGCCTGCCTGCAGCCCAGCTCTCCCAGCTGGGTGGGAAGAGGGATGCTCCATGGTGGGCTGGGGCAGCACTTAGGTAAGATCTCCTGAGGTATGGCTGCCAGATGCCTCTCTTTCACTTGAGTTGCTTCCCCCCTCTGAGTCACGCTTGGGCTTGCTGAAGAGTAATCTTGGTCTGTACCGATGATATCTCAGTTCGCCACACCCTGGGCAGCAGCAACAGCACTTGGAGGGATGGGCTGAGCCTGAGGGACCGTAGCCCCATCTCCCCCTCATGTCTGCAGCTGAAAGGAGAGAAGGTGAGACCCATAAAGAGGAAGCACACAGCAAGACATGACGGGAACAAAACAGGTCATGGCCAGACAACTCTGAAGATAAGAACTTAGTGAATGCACAGGAAGAAACCCAGGAGATGGAGTCTCACAGCCAGGGAATGAAAACAGGGGCAAGATGAGTTTCTCTACACTCTGCCTTCTCCAAGGCCTGGTAGGGCCATATCTACCAGCAACATGTGTCTACCCCAGGCTCACTGCTCAGGGAGCAATACTGTGGGGAAAAAGCAGGACTGCAGGAGGCCACTTCACATTGATGGCCCCCAGCGTGCCAAGATGGAGAGTGGAGAGGATTCCTCGTTCATTGCTTCATGTTCCTGGCTGCAGGACTGAGCTCAGAGCTGGCAGACCCAGGAAAGAGTCACGCCAGGAACAACACAAGGGAGCTGAGCACGGAGCAACCTGTGGTGAGGAAGTCAGGGAGAAGGATGGGGACAGCTTACGTCACAGCCAGGAGATCCTCAAAACAGCTCTGCAGTGAGGGGCAAGGCAGGGAGGGCAAAGAAATCATTGGAAAGTTCAAAAGCATCTCCAAATCCTTCCCCAAGCTATGCATGGAGACCCTGGCGGAGGAGGCTTGGAGGGCTCAGCTCAACCCCAAACACACTCCCCCATTCCCACTCTGCACTTTACAGGGGCTCCTCTCCCTGCAGGAGAGCCTGCTCACTCCTCCACAAAACAAGGCTGCTCTTGGAAGGGCAGAAAAGGCTGGGAGTCAACCAGCGATGAGAGCACCTGCCCATGGCAGCCCCCTGCCTGCTGCCACCCAGCCACCTCCCACACCCCAGGGCACATTTACTGCCCTGGGGAGGGGATCTGTTCTTCCAGCTCTGCCTCCTTCCCATACAAAGCTTGTTTCAGGGGATCATAGGGTGCCCGTTGGCTGAGACAGTGATGCCAAAATCTGCTTCCCTGCTCACCACCCCCTTTCCCAGTACGGCTGCGGATATTTCGTGCCGAAAGCAGCATGTGGATGCAAACATGGAGAGCTGGCAGCAGGCAGGACCCTCAGTCAGCAGGAGCTGTTGAACCACATGTCCCTGGGCCACACTACCCCTGAGCTCCCCAGGCAAGTGGGAGAGCATCTGCAGGGCTGGACAGAACGAGCCTTGACCCTGCACCCAAAGGATTCGGTGGAGGGGCTGCAGCAGGCTGGCAGCCCTGCCAGGGAGCTGGCACAGGGGCAGAGCTCATTTTGCCCCCGCTCAGCAATTCTTTGGAGGCTGGTCCAGGCTGCACAGCTGCTTCCAATTTATTGGCAGGGTGGAGGAGTGAAACCAGAGCTAGAACAACACAATCTTTCCCTGGCATCATTATCTCCCCAGCTCCCAAAATCTGGAGGGAAAATTCCTCCCCACTGACCAGCAGCCCCCTGGCAAAAGCTGGGATGTGCAAGCAGGGGCCAACCACCGCCAGGCCTGAGGCAGGTCAAGGTTGGCTCCGTCCTCCACATATCAGCTGTGTCCAGGAGCCAGGACAGAATTACAGAGGCTATTTTGGGTTCCCATAGACCAAAGTGGCCCTCTGCCTGTAGGCCAGCTCGGGAACAGGGGCCCTAGCTGATTGCTGCTTTCGGCACGAAATATCCGCAGCCGTACTGGGAAAGGGGTTGGTGAGCAGGGAAGCAGGTTTTGGCATCACTGTCTCAGCCAAGGGGCACCCTATGATCCCCTGAAACAAAAAGAGGGAGAAGAGATGGATGCCCTGGCTGGGTCTGCTCCCCACATGTGCCGAAAGCCAGTCACTTCCAGAATGGTAGCCTCCTCTAAACAGCAGAGCAAAGCCATCCCTGCAAGTCTTAGGAGTTGGGGGAACTCCAGGAGCCGCACACGCCTGTACATTTCCCAGCTGATTTTAAATTAGGCTGAGAGGAAGATGCTGCCTGCTGAGAGCTAGGCTTGCCACGTCCCCATTCAGCAGCAGCTCCAGAAAAGCTGCGTGGGCAGCACGTGGTCCGTGAACCGAGGAATGGAAAAGCCAAGGTGGCAGCACATCATCAGCTGGGTGGAGCAAGCAAAGGACTTGGAGTAAACATCCAGGGTGGAAACGCCACTTCTGGCACCCTCTTCTCTCCTCCATGAATAACTCAAACACCGTGGCAGGACTCAGGTCTCACATGTGGAGCCAGAGCAAAGCTCGAAGCAGACACCTCCTTCGGAGGGAGGAAGTCAGAGTCCAAATCTCCCGCTCTCATCACTGGCTTTGGCCAAACCGCAGCAAACAGGAAATCTTTTATGTGAGTAGGATCAGGCAGGGAGAGCCAATAAGAGGTAGGGAGCTCACCCCTGCATCTGCCCAAACTCCGGCAAAACAGAGTCTCCCACATGACTGACAGTAATAAGCCTGGCCGCAAGTTGGGAAAGGACAAGGCACACCCCTTCCGAATCCCATCCCACAGCCGCTCCTGGATCCGTGCAGCCAGGCAGCACACAGTGTGCCACAGCCACCAGGTCCCAGGCTGCCTGGGACCATCCTCAGGGATGCCACAGGGAACCATGGAGAACCTTGCATGAGGGCCACCAAGGGCTCTCCTCATCTGGAAACGATGCTTTGCAGACTTTGGTGTTGGCTTGCAGCATTGGCTTGCAGCATTGGCTTGCAGCAGCAGAGGGGATGAGAAGAGCTCTGAGACTCCCCACTGGAAGACCCAAGGGTACCCGTAGCCTCCACTGGAGTGGGCTGGCCAGCTGGAAAGGTGTCCTGCTGGAGCTTGCCCAGTTACCCAAATGTGCTGGGATGCTGATGTGCTCCCAGGGCAATGCTGGGCGATAGGGAGCCCAGAGGCTGAGCCTTGCTGAAGCAAATCCCTTTCTGGCACACCATGTCCCCCTTGCAGTCATGGTGAAAGGAAGGGAAGGACAGCTAGTGGCAGACGACTTGTGGTTTTTTACTGACAGCCAGGCAATTTACTGCTGTTGGGCTTTGTTTCTGATCAAAGGCTTCAGTTCTGGAGCAAGCCCAGCTGCACTGCCCAGACAGTGGGTCACAAGGCACGGCTCCCGCCCCCCCTCGCATCACCTGGGCACCCCGCTCCCTCTGCCTCCAGGGTTACAGCCCTGTCTGGAAACATGCAGGCAGATCAATTCCCTGATGTGGTTCACCACACAGTCACATCAGCCTTGTACTGCCACAAGGAAAGGGCGTGAAGATGAGAAGGAGAAGCTGCAGGGGAGGGTGAATCGCCTCCTAATAGCTTGGTTGTGTTGCAGTTGCAGTAGCCTCCACCTGTGGTTAATGGATAACATTCTCGCTCTCGTCAGGACAGTGCAGAGACCTACCCAGCCTTGCGATCCTCAGCCACAGCCCAACACCTACAAACCCTGATGGGCTGAAAGCACTGCGCTCCCCATGTGCACCCCACAGCAGCAGGCTCTCTGAGACGGCAAAGATCCCATCTGGAGCAAATGCCATAGGGGAGCTCACCACAGCACCAAGGGAGGATATCCCAGGCAAAAAAACTGGACTTGCCTCCAAATTGGTCCAGAGGTCAGGAAAAGACATGACCTGTTGAAGGCAGGGCAGGCAGCTCCTTCAACCCTGAGCCCCTGGCAAGGACCAAGAAGGGAGCAGTGCCACCAGTCCCTATCACCTCCCCCAAGCTGTTCTCCAGGGGTAATCCCCAGGCCTAAAAGGAGGGAGCTCCTCACACAAGGGTTTCTTGCAAGCAAACCTGTAGTAAAACTCAGATGGGGCTGCCCAACTCAAAGCCCTTATCAACTTTGAGCTCCTCCAGGCAAGCCAGTCCTCGGCTGCAGGTGTAAATCAGCTCCCTGTCCCTGCGTGGCATTGGTGGGCAGCTATTAAGGGCGCACTGAACCAGTCAGTGATGAAGACCACGCTTGGAGCTGCAGCATGGGCAGCAGTGGGAGAACCCAAGTGTGGTGGCCCAGGTGGGATGCCCCCTCCCTAGCAGCCTTGCAGGAGACGTTCAAGTTGATGGCTTGCAATTGGTACAGTGAGCCTCATGACAGAAGCTTGGGAGGAGACTCAGTCCTGCTGCCGTGACTCAGCCTCAGTACAGTGGGGACGCTGACTGCACGCCCCTCCGATTCCACCCCTGCTCTCGACCCAGCCGTATCCCTCCTAGCCTTGCCCCTCTCTGCCTCCAGCTCTGCCTGCCTACTCCCTCTGCGGCTTCCTGGTTTTGCTCACACCATGAATTTCCAGCTGGAAATTTCACAGCACGGTGCCTTCCCATCAGACAAGTCCTGCAGGAAATGAACTAAAGCAAATCCCCCTGGCAGCGGTGTGGTGGAAAGAAGGCAAGAAGGCTCTGCGGAAATCTGCCTGATTTCCTGCTGGCTTCTTTGGCAAGAGCCAGCGAGCAGGCAATAAGTCTCCTGCTCCCCTTTGGCCTCAAAAAAACCCATCCTCCTGGAAAGCCTGACTGTGCTCACCCACAGCTTACCTAAGAGGTTGACGGAGAGCCTCAAGCACTGCACCCAGAATGCCAGGCTCACTGATTTGTGTCACAGATGCTGCAAGACAACCATCCATACCCTGTGCTTTAAGCCTCTCCTTTCTCAGGGATCAGTGAGATCAGGAAAAAGCTTGCTCCAAGCCAGAGCAGGACCAAACTGTCACAACAGCGATGTTCTTCACACCACCAGCAACAGCAATGAAGTTACAAAGGGCTAGTGCTATCCCTATGCAACAGCTTCCCTTGTCTCATGGGAGCACAGAGCACCGCGGCTCCTCTCCCACACAGGGACCCCAGAGCTCACGTACAGCCAATTCCCCGACCACGTCTGTGGGGTCTGGAGTGGAAGATGTGGTGCAATGCTACTCCGCAACCTTAGCTGGGAGTAGAGGGTCCCTCCTGACCGCAAATCCTCATGTAACCAAACTCACCCAGGGTCTACCCCTACTCCTCGTGCTTGTTTCCTCATCCCACATCTCGCACACTGTTAGCCTAGGAAGCATTTAGGATTTAATTAAGCAGTGTGATAAATCCTAAGAGCTGTGTGACTGCTAAAATCCTGACTTCTTCCCATCTGCAAATTCCTGCAGCTCACTCCACACGATGCTCTGCGCCTGAGCTTGCTGGCAGCTGAGCTCGAGTTAGCACAGAGATGTGACTTTGAGAGCTCATGGTCCTGCAGCCCCAGCAGCACCAGTCGCAGGGCAGAGCTAGGTGCTGGGGGAGCTCAGGAAGGTGCAGGGAGGTCTGTACAGAGCCGGCAAGGATCGTGAGCAAACAGTGCTCTGCTCATAAAAGCAGGTGTTGCAACTTCCTTAACATTTGCCAAGGACCTGGATGTTGTGCTGGATGAAAACAACTTGAGATCCACATCTATCCTAGAGAAAGTACCAGAGGCTGCTTTTTGGCTTCCCAAAGTCCATGCCTGGTGCCTTACCACTTGGCCAGGGCAGGTGGGTGCTTCTGGGCTTCCTCTGGTCTGATGGGCTGGTCCCTGGCCCTGTCTCTGCCAGCAGACCCAGGAGTAGAGCCAGGAGAGTGAGAAAGGTACAGCGTGAGAGTGGGTGAACCGATGCCTTGTCCTCTGCACCCTGGCTCGCCCCCAGACCACAACAAGGAGGGAGACAGGTCAGGCCAGGGCAGGAACAAAGCCCTTGGCTCATCTTCAAAGAGGAAGAGGCTCATTAACACCTCCCAGCCCCAGATAATGAGGGCATGAATGCCATGATGAGGAAATAATGCCAGTAGTTAATTACTCAGCTTAGGGAGGAAAGAAGAGGGACAACTACAAGGTTGGAGGTGCCCCACTGCCTGATGTGCCGGTGATACACTTGCTGGTTCAGGCTGGGAGGAACTACTTCAGACTCCACTCCAGGTACCTGGCACAGCACTGGCCCTCACCTCTCATCTGTGCTAGCTGGGGGGGGAACAGCCACTCTGCAAATCATCTTCTGGAGCCTATGTTACAGCCTTAGGTGCTGTACAGAAAGCATCTCTTCTCTGAGAAGACCTTCCTGGAGCTCCAAGAGCAAGCCCACATGCCTTTTCCAAGAGCAGAAGGTAACAGCAGGAACAGGAGTGCTCTGGAGGGCACATGTGTGGTGTTGGCATTGTGCTGACAATATTTCAGTGGCCCATGAGCTGCACTTGGACAACCAGTGACCCCAAGGGAAAAGCATCCCTGCCTAGTCACATCCTGAGATAGCTTTGTAGCGAAGGCAGGCTCAAGGCAGCCTGAGGCTGTCCGGCAGCTTGAAGGGGATGGCAAGCGGAAACGAAGCCGCCAAGCTGGGATACGATGCAGGAGGGGAGTGGGATTTCCCGTGTTGGCCTTCACAGAAGTCCCTCAATTGTGTTGGCTCACAACAGGCAACTGAGGGGCTGTTGGGCTGCTTCCTGCTTCTTAGCAGCCGGGAAGCGCATCCAGCTGTGGCCAACAGCTGCACAAATTTCTCCTGCAGCCCCCAGCCCTAGGGAATCTACTGAGCTGAAGGATACAGGCTTACTTGTCTGAGATCCCACAGCCCCGGGGCTTGGCTGCTGCTGCCTTCCCACACAGCCCGCAGCTCCACAGCCCGTTCCTGAGAGGCAGATGGGAATGCTGGTGAGTACAGACAGGGACTGTGTCAGTCTGGCAGTATTAGCACCTAGCCAGGGGTGCGACATTCAGATTTAACTAGAGGCTCAGATTTAACTACGGAGGTGGGGAGGATAGCACAAAAGGGCTTCACACGGAGCTCTCAGCACTCCCGCCTGGACTGAGCTTTCCATTAACACAGCTGGTTTGCTCAGGAATGGGAAGAAAAGCTTATTGAAATCTTCCACAGCATCTCACAGCCATAGGACCTGAGGCAACCCTGTTTCACCACC
>NW_009730692.1:13285-13521 GCF_000703405.1 Apaloderma vittatum
GCACAGCCCTGCTGCCAGAGCACCGCTGCACGAACCCCTCGGTGAAGCCCTGCATCACCAGAGCATCACCGCGCTCCCCTAAAACCACATGCTGGCTGCTCGGCTTTGCATCCCCCAAACCACATGCTCACCCACCCCCGGCAGTAACTACGAGAAGGGGCTGTGGAGTTGCCCGTGAGAGGCAGTGAGAAAGAAACGTTCCCCCCCGGCCCACCCAAAAGGCAGCATCTCTGTAT
>NW_009730693.1:0-1442 GCF_000703405.1 Apaloderma vittatum
TACATATTATATGTAATGTAATCTATATAACCATGTAATACCTTGTATTCCATTAGATCTTAAACAAAAACAAAGGGAAAAGGAAAAATAAGTCACCATCAGAAAGCACAGAAAGTTTGCTGCCATCATTTCCGGGCACCACCTGCACCCTTAGCACCACCACCATAACAGCATGGCCACGATTATTTTTTTTTTTTTTCCCCCTGTGGCTAAGAGAGAAAAAACCTTCACACACTCTTCCACAAGCACACACCCACTTGCTTAAATTCAAGTGCACCGAGAAGAGTTTGCTGGACCAGTCCTCATCTGACACCTTCCAGCCTAGGCCACTCTACAATTCTATGAAACACGTTCCAAGAAGTTGGTTAACATCCATGAACTCAAAGGAAGGCCCCAAATCCAGCAGGAGCCTCACACGGACCAGCCTCCAGGTTGCTCAAAGCAAGACGAGGCCTCAAAAACCACTCAACACACCCCAAAGCTCAGCTACAACTCAAAACCTAAATATCAAATGGTGCCCTCGCACTCAAAGGGGCACAAACTACAGCCTGGGGAACACCCAAAGGGTAGAGACCACCAACACCAAAAGACCTCGTTAACGTGCTCAACGTGCTCATTTATTTTAATGCCACGGGACAGAAGAGTCAGACAAGCCCAGAAATGCACATATATAATTTTTTTTAAGCAAAAAAAAAAAAACAGTTCTCCTGATCACACCCCTCTTGCTTTAATAACAAGAAAGGAATACGTTCTGGGATCTCCCCTCCACCACCATAAATCAGTTAGGAATTTGATTTACACAGACAGGAAAACGAGGAAGTTGAGCACACTGGAGAGTAGTAAAAACTTCACCAGCAAACTTCACTTTCCTACACAGCGACCTACAAACCAAACTTTCCTCCAGACTCACGTGTCATCTGCAGCAACAAGCCTCTGCCATAAAACACATATAAAGTTTGCTCTTCGGGGGAATAAAGCCAGGGGAAGAGACTTTTATTCTCTCGAGCTGCCTTAAAAGGAAATTCAGTGATGAAAGATTAAATTCACCTGGAACAACACGATAAATTTAACCCTTTCGGGGTTCAATAACAACAAGCCACATGTCGAGCTATTGCAGGACCTATAGCCCTCTCCCCCCCAAAAAATACAGACATTGCACCAACCCTGCCTGGAAGACACAACGTACCCGCTCACCCCCCTTTTGGATGGGAGAATGGCAAAAAAAAAAAAATTAGAAAAAGCTTATTTATTATTTTTTCTAACCCTCATACCAGGCCCACTCGCCGCCACCACGAGGTCTTTCATGTTCCGCCCTCAACTTTTTGGGGAAAACTGATCAATAACTTGGCTGCTTCATCCTTGGGAGGGGGGAAATATTGGGGAGGGGTCCCCAAAAAAATTAAAACAAGGGCTGGGGGCGAACTCCGAGGAGCGGGGGAGGG
>NW_009730694.1:0-19820 GCF_000703405.1 Apaloderma vittatum
CAGGACTTCAGGAGAGTGTGATGCTGAGCCTCGCTACCTTGTCTCAGTTTGATTTATAGCCAAAACCTTCTTTTCTATTCCCAGGGACGGGGGAATGTAGAATAAAGAGAAGGATGTGTGCTGAAATGCAAAGAGAAGTTTTAATGAAATACTTCCAGGGTTTATTCTGTGAATGTTTGGTAAGGGGTTTGTGGGGGGGAGTTGTGTTTGTTTTCCAAGGGGGGAAGGAGAATAAACTTTTTAAATTTATGAAATAACCTGTGGAAAATAATCCGGAACGTAGGACCTAGATTCTGTATTTCACTCTCCAAGAACTGCCTAAGCAATTAGAAATTCACCAGGAATGGGATTAAATGTGTATGCAATTGAAACGTAAACTTGATAGTTTTGTTCGTAACTCACGGTGTTTCATCCTTTAAAATAGCGCAATAATTTGCTTTTAGAGACAAGATTCTACGTAGTCTGGATGTTGAGGCTATCCACCAAAACCCGTCTCGTTTCTAGGAACTTTACTATGTTCTGTATCATAATCGCAGCAAGAAAGCGGGGCCAAAAGGGAGTCCGGCCTGGCGGGGGTGGTGTGCCTTGGGTACTCCCCAGGGATGCCAAACCCGGGGTGAGTGTAGTAGATGTTGATGTGCTGCACTGGCCTGGTGTAGAATCAGTCCAAGAACCTAAACCAGGTCTTGGATGAGTAACTTTACCAAGCCTTTCCTTAATTCTGTGGATCGTGCCATGTGCTTTCGCTCAGCTCCCAGACCTGGTAGTTAAAATGTCTTGGCCCCTTTGCTTTTCTTAAATTTTGTCCCGTGTCGAGCCTTTTCCTTTTGCATCTGTGTCTTGGTGCGATTATCGTACGCTTTCTTTAAAAGAGCTAATCCTTGGGAGAGCAGATTGGTCTCAGCTGCGTTGTACCAGCTGTGAAATCGCTACTGGAGGTGCTAGTTCTTGCTGGATCAATTCGGGAAGTCGGTTGGTTGCATTCTGAGATTCGTCCGTTCTTCTAAAAGCTGAGGCTTGGTGGAGGTTTTGTATTTTAATAGTTTAAAACAAAATATGAGAAAGCGGGCATCCTCCTTGTGGGATTTCTTAAAAGGATTGGTTGAAATTATAGCACCATGACCTGTGGAGTCTTTTTCTTTTTGTTCCCAAGTGTTTGAGTGGTAAAAGCCCTCACATGGGTCCAACTGTATTTTCATAGAAGCCTGCTTTAACATATGTAATCACCACATTTTCCTACATCGGACGTGTCAAGTCAATATCCTGTAGCTTTTCCTGCTGCGATAGTCCCTGGTCTGTAAGAGGTGAAAGGTTTCAGCTCTACAGGTGTGGTTGAACAGCTCGACTTGAGTGCTTGGCTAGGACCTGCGGGTTTTGTTGCTTGGGCTTTCTTCTGCCTTTCATTCCTCCTTGCCTAGGGTGTGCCTAAACGGAGAAGGCAAAAAGACTGTCAAGTTTCCCCGCTCGAGAGCAGACAGGCCTCACTGCGCTTGTAGCAAGTTACGGTCAGCGCTGGAGGCTCGTTGAGGGTAGGAAGAAATGCGATTTCTGACCGGGACACTCAACTGGAGCATGTGATAAATGCCCCTGAGTCAGGGTAGAGGGATTTTCTCTGAAGCAGTGGTGAGAAGAAAAGCTACATTCACGCAAGGTGCCCCAAGTCTATGTAACTTACTGGTGCCTTTCCTTTTAATAGCCCTACTTTGGATGCAGCTTATCTCTAAAAGCATATTTTTGCCAATGTGTCTCAGGCCGCCATCCAGGCCTAACTTCTACCTCCTCACCACCAGAGGAAAATAAATGGGGGCACTTCCATTGGCACGGCCGTGCCAGTTTAACATACCCCAAACAACCCAGCTGTGTTGGCAGAAAAGCTACTGGAGTGTCACCAATGCCCAGATGAGCCTGCGAGGTATAAACTTTTATATTTCCTTGCCTGAAGTTGATGGTTTTTTCAGTAGCTGAGCTCCATGCGGTCACCTTGCAATGGTCACTGGAAGCTACGTTGCCTTTTCCAGGAGAGGATGAGAAAGTTTGTAGGTGTGAATTGGAGGAGATGGTGGCAGTGTGGAGAGGTTTAATCCTGTTTGGGGAGGGCTGGGCTTGGAAAAGTTCCACCACCTTCTCCTTCCCTCTGATGCTGTTTTGCTTAATGGGGCGCCTTGCACTTGTCTTGCACCCCAGCAGGAACGTACGCAGATGATGGGTGATGGACTTTTGTAAACCATCCCTGCTAGAGGGGAAACAACTCTCCTGGAGTTAGTGTTTGTAGACTTTTGGACAGATAGGCTTCAGTCACACACGTTAGATCCATGGTGGTGGCTCGTGCTCTTAGGTTGATACATCTTTTAAGGATGTTACTGGCATCAGTGTGATTTGTTTTCTGTCTTAAGCTAGCTTCTTCCTCATCCCCGCTGAATTCGGGCAGTCAGATCATCCTGTCTTTTCTTCTTGTAAATTCTTCCTTTGACAAGGGTTTCTGTTATTTGCTGAAGAGGTGTAAGGGTTTAATGCTGAAGAGCTGTTGACTTGGTTGTGATTATTTGGTGTGAGACTGTGTGTGTGTAACAGGCTGTCAGCCTGCCGGGCAGTTCCCATGTTTCAGGGTTAACGTAATGGCTGAGTCTGTTTCAGAGCCTTCTGGTTAAATACTTTGGTGGCTTTCAGTCCAGGGCATTGGGGTGTGTGGTGCTGGTCTACACCACTGCTGGTAACTGTCAATTTGACTTCTCAGCAGGAGGACCAAAACCACACGCCCGGGAGGCTGGGAAAGGAACGCGTCACTGGAGCAGGAGAGGACAGTGCTGCTCGCTGGCCCTGGGCAGCAGCAGGGAGCCTTGTCCTCCAGAGCTTCCACCCTGTTTGAATTGAAAAATGCACCTCTGCGTCTGCCCACCTCTGCTGTGGGCAGAGGCAAGGAAATAATTGACCAGAAGCCTCTGCTGCAGCGCCCCGTGGGCTTCTCCAGTGCCCAGTATCAGCCCATGACCCAGCATGTTTAGGGTGGTCTTTTAGCGGACGACAGTTACGGATTGTGGTTTAACATGCGTGGCTTTTACCCCCTAGTATATATTTATCAGACGTTCTAAAGAAACAACTGGTAATTAAATTTGACTCTTCTGTTAAAACAACTGTGTTGGGATGCAGCCTCATATAAAGGTCTAAGTGCAGAACCGGCACCCGGGAAGTTCTGGGTCATCTTCTTTCTTTTGGTTGCGTGGACTTGGCCAAACTTCAGCAAATCAGAATCAGTCCACGTGTTAGAGAAGGAAATCACCCCTGTCTTGCAAATGGGAGGGATATATTTATGTGGCACAGCACCTTGAAGCAATGAACACCACCTATGTAAAATGTCTTGGAGAGATTCATGCAGTGGATACCTAAGCTGTTCGCATTGTACTTGCTTAGCAAGTGAAGTGTTTCAGGGTCTCGCTGAGCTGGCCATGTGATAAGCCCTTCAGATGATTTTTCTTGGAGATGTTGAGTCTCAAATAATGGTAGGGTGCTGCTGGCAGCAGTTTAAGCAGGTCGCTGAAGCTGAATAATCCCATACTCAGGTAAAGACCACTTGCGGAAGAGCTTGTTTCTATGCTGCAGGCTTTGTCAGCCTTGCTTTTAGGGATCTCCTTCCTCCTGAGCTCGGGATCTGAGTCAGCTGATGTTCCTTCCTCTCCTAAGCAGAGGAGTTTGTATGTGAAGTTGCCTGGTCACAGCTCCAACAGAACTGTCTGGTGTTGGGCCAGCAGTTGGGGAACATCAGCACCTACTTAATGATATGTTTAACACCTGATAGCTCTTCAAGTGTTGTCTCCAAAGATGATGATCTTGGTATTTTTGTTTATCTGAGGTCTTTAGAGTTATTCTTTGCGACTGTGATGGTTAGAAATCTGTTGCTGTAAACATCGAAGCTGTTAAGGTACCTTTTAAGCAGGTGACGAAGACTTCCCAGCAGCCAAATGTTTGTACATAGCCAAGATAAAATAAGTGTTCTGAGTAGTGACTCTTCCAGTAGCATTTTGTAGGTATTTGTTTAGAGTTGGAAGTGTCGTGCTTGGGCTTATTCCCAGATCTACGCAGCCCTGTTGAGAGACTTGGATTGCTGATGTCCACCCCACCCAGTCCCCTAATTGTTGTCCCCTTGAAGCACTATTGAATTCAGGGAGGTTTAGAGGAGCTCAGCACTTCTGAAAATCGGTTTGCAAATTTGTCCCCTTTCCTGCCTGAAGGAGCGGACATGTTTAACTACTGTGGTGTGGGAGGGTCATCCCAAATTCATGATTTGTAAATGGCTTTGAAGTTTGTGGTGTATTACCTTTGATGGCCGGAATTTACTCCCAGTACCCAGATGTTGTAGAAGCCCAAGCTGTGTCGGTTTCAGGGGAGGAGTACTTTATCTTTTTGTGTTGCAGTAATCTTCAAGGGAGAGAAAAAAAAACACACAAAGGAAAACAGAAGACTGGCAGGATCTCCTGTTAACATGTCTTGTTTTAGAAGGCAGTGCAAGTCCATCAGCTTCTTAGGTTTCAGTGTAGTAGAGGTAGGTATTCAGTATATTAACCCTAATATGTTTCAGCAGCTGCTTGCACGGCCTTTGTCAGGAGCTTGGGAGACTGGTTGTCATCACTTCAGCATCCTCCTGTCCCGCTTTGGAAGACTCTTGCTGTTGTCAGAGAAGTACGGGCACAGTTTCTGTGGAGGTTCTGGGGAACGTAGGGGATTGGTGTAATAGTATTTCAGGCAGGCTCTAACTCAACAACTCCCTGTGTTTTGTTCTAAGGTTTAAGGAAAAAAGAAAAATATCTCTCCAAGTTAGGTGTAATCTTTCTTGGTCTGACAGTTCTCAGAGGTGGCTGCTGGGGACTGCAGAGGCAGCAGCAGGCACAGGCTGTGCTTGAGGGTCTCAGCTCATGTTGCAGGGAAAGGAGATGATGGGATCTACTACATTGGTCTAGAACCTTGTTTAGGGCTTAGCGTGTCCACCCAGTCCTGAGCTCAAGGCCATGGAGCTGCTGTTTGCTGGCCACCTGGCAAACCCAGGTTAAGGAATCCCGCAGTGCCCTGCTGCTTGCTCACTGTTTACTAGACAGCTCAGAGTTGTGTGAGGAAGGTGGTGATCGCAGTACGGAGCTAGGGAGGGCAATTTTACCTAGTTTTGCTACCAAGGCTGGAACACTGAAAAACTGCAGTTAGAGCTGGAAATCCTGCAGCATCTCTTCACTAACATCAACCTGGAATTTATCTGGCTGTCTGCCACGTGCTAAATAAACCCCAAGTCATGTCGGAGGCTCCTTCTACCCCCTTGAATCCCAGCCCCTTTCTGGGATAGCAACCCACAGGCCAGATTTTCTTCTGTGGAGGTTTTTTTTAAGCGACCACTTTGGAGCCCCTTGAAACTAGATACTAGTGGGAATTCCTGCAAGGCCTCTCTAGCCTTTGCTGGCTGAGACATCCTGGAGTGAAAACGTGGCTTGGATTGAGGATTGGTCGGTTGGTAAATTACTAAAAGTAATTTACTAGTAGTGCTTTCAGTAGTTTAGCTAGTACAGTTGCTTGAATTTCCTAATGAGCAGTGATGAGGTCTGAGTAAGTAAGAAACGTTACATACGGTGAGTTTGGATGTTCTAGGATTCTCAGATTCTCTGTTCGAGCAATGCCTTTTTCCCACTTGCATCTTTCAGTGTCCTGGCACTTCAGGCACCGTCTTTGGAATTAGGACTTGGCTTGTATTACCGTGGCAGAGTCAGGAGTTGTCTTTCAGCTGGAAAAGCACCGAGTTTGATTTTTCCTTGAAAGAGATTGAATTTTAAAAAGACGACTCAGATGGCATCGTAACTGTTGTTTGCCCTCTTAAAAAACTTAATTGTGTTCAAACCTAGTGGGAAGGAGTCGGCTGCTCCTGCGAAATCTTTCCCATGCTGTTGGCAGAGGGGAACCACCCGGGTTGTTGTACGTGTTTTGGTTTTAACTCCTTCCCGCTGATATCTGGCCTTTAGCTCCTGCCTCTCGCTTCGCTTACTAGTGGAAGGAGGCTCTGGTAGAGAGAACTGAGGAGTGATTCATGCTGAGGAAGGAAATTATCTCTTATCTAGGTTGCCTCTAAGCCAGTCCTGCCAGAGCTGAGAGAGTGAGAAGTTGGTCTAAAAGGTAGATATTTATTCTTTAGAGTGTCTGAAATTGATGTGAAGTCCAGGTGGATGGTGTGGTTGCCGATGGGAAGGAAGCTGCGCCTGGCTGTGTTCACGCAGCACAGCATGGTTCGACCTGCACGCAGAACAAAAACCAGTCTGGAGGAGCGTAATTAAGAAGTTGCTGAAATCTCTGTAACCTCATCGGCTGAGCAATATTTTCTCCCGCCTCAGTTACGATGGTAGGTCTGTGAGAGCAAAAGCTTGAGAGGTCTTGACTCCTGCCTCCTCTGCCCTCCCAATGCTGAGGTTCCAGGGATGGAGACTGTTCAAATACCAGCGCTCTTCTGCATCTTGGAGGAAGTCACTGGGGCTTTGCTCAGTCAGCTGGGAGGAAGATCAAATACTCTGGCATGTGGCTTTTTTCAGGGTTGTATAGTAGAACGCTTAGGGAAGCTTTTGTAGTACCAAGCAGAATGTTTCCATACCCTTCCTTTTAAAAATGGCAGTGGAAATTCTGCATGGCCTTCTGTAGCCAACCTGCCCCTGCTGTGGTTAATTGCTCACTGTTCATTAGGAACAGAAAGTGAAAGTGGCCGGTCTGTTGGTCATGGGCTGAGATGTGCAGAAAGTGGAAAAGTTGTAGAAGCGCTAAAGCAGATGAGCTTTGCAGTCCTATTACTTATCATCTGTGGAGAAAGCTGTCAGTGGTAAGAATGAGCCAAGCCAGTTCTGCTGTAATTAGCCCGACACAGTTACGTGGTATTTAGCGATGTTTGGCTTGAGCTGCAAGTTCTTGTGTGTAACGGGGAGTTTCTGATGAGAACATGAGATTTAGATATCCAGGGTGAACATGTTGCAGTTAACCTAATCATTTAAAATCTTTTCATGCTCCTTTAGTTCGTGTCTTAAAGGTCATTGAAATCTAGACCTGGGATGCCCTTTTTAGCCTTTGCACAGCATCAGTTAGTGTGCTATTTTTGTGCGCTTGCTGGCATTGGATACGAGGGGAGCTGTTTTGGAAGGGTTTTGTAGTATTTGTCTTTTATTTCCTATTTTATCGCTTGGCAGTAGTTCACACTCTCCTTTTTTTTTTTTTTTTAGGGAGATTGCTGTGGCTTGAGCCATTGCTGCTGAGTGTTTCTCTGCTGTACCTAACCTCAAAATTACTTTTGCTGCCTCCTTGGATTTTTCTAGTTCCAGTGGAGGAAAGTAGACCTTCTGGCTTAATCTGAGCACAATCCTAAGAGCTCCCTAGCCCAGAGCTCAGCAGTGTCACAGATCATTCTTGACATCAGCCAGGCACGTTGCTTGGGACCTGGTCCTGCGTTGTGCTGTGTGTACGTTGGTTCTCCCTGCTGTAGGTTTGAGATCTTTCGTTTATGCCTTGGTTCCCTTGTCTTTTTACAGTGCACCTTCTCTCGAGAAGGTGAGGGAACTGCTTTACCTAAGAGTTACCATATGCGTCTGCCGAATATCGCCCATCTGTGTGCAATTCCGATACGTCTGCCGGTTTTCCATCGAAGATGTGTGCGGCTCCTGCCCGAGGAGGTTCTGTGCTTCAGCTGGGTACGTGGGACGTGCCATTAACCTTGTGTGTCTGGCTCTTTCAGAACAGGGCAGTCGGACGGCCCAAAGGGAAACTAGGCCCTGCTTCTGCGGTGAAGCTCGCAGCTAACCGGACAACCGCCGGGGCACGTCGGAGGAGGACGCGATGCCGCAAGTGCGAGGCGTGTCTGCGGACAGAGTGCGGCGAGTGTCACTTCTGCAAAGACATGAAGAAATTCGGGGGACCTGGCAGGATGAAACAGTCCTGCATTATGAGGCAGTGCATCGCAGTAAGTTGTACCTGTTGCTACAGCTCGCCTGAAGGTCTGTGTCTTATGTTTGTGTCTCCTGGTGACAGGGTGTGGAACTGAGATCTCCTGCTCTGAGTAGTCACTAAAGTACATCAGACAAAACAGTGTAAGCCCTGCCCTCTTGGTTGTGATCTCTTCCCGTTGCTTTTCATCCTTCCCAAATCTTAAGCCAGAATGCTACTGAAATTTAATAGCACAGCTTACGTTCTCAGTAATATAGAAGTAAAGATTATCAGTGCATCCGAAACTGGCACTCAAGTCGTAATGAAATTCTAATTCTGGGGTCTGAGAGAGGAGAAGAAGAGTGGGAAGTTCCAGTTCAAAGGGAAGAGAGGCTGATTTGGATCTCTGAAGTTCCTGAGAAAAGCTTCCGTGCAACCATCTCTACCATTTACTACTTAACTAAATTAAGATACGGAGAAATCTTTGACATCGTACAAGATTTTGGTGTTGGTGACCACAGGCCCAGGCTACTTGAGATCTGAATGTCAATTGCTTTGCTGTTACCTGGGCATAGAGCAGAGGGTCTGATCTAGATGAGCATCAGAAAGCGACAAGCAGGCAAAGACAGCTTCCTGGGCTCCTCTGATACATTGCTTAGAAGTTTCTTGAGTCGTAAGTGATAACTTGTATTTACCAAATACCGAGAGATTAACCTTCCATTAAGTTGTCCAGCAGCTTTTGAATCTGTTGGTTTCATACTGACTGTTGCAGAGCTTCTCCGCAGGGCTTGTGTCCACAGTGCCCCCATTCAAGGGTAAAAGTTAGCTTTAGCTTTTATCTTGATTCTTTGGAAGGTCTTGTTTATGCTGTTGTTAAGGGTTTGGTTTTCTGTTTTGTTTTAAGGAAAGGAATGTTGTTTATTCATATCTGGAGTATCACCCCATCTATGCTGATGTCTCTCTTAACTCTTGTTGCAGTTCCTTTCGCTTAGTTTTTTCTTTTAATTTCAATGAGAAAATTGAAGGGAAGGCATTAAATGACTTTGCTGTGACACTGATAAAAAGCTGATAAGCACTTCAGATTTCCAGTAGTTGCTCCTGGTAGCTCACTCCATGTCCTGTTCTAAGCCATGCACTGTGCTTGACATAGAGGATTGGATTGAGCTCTGCTGGATCTTTCAGAAAAGTACATAGAATATCTACCTTTCTGCAGAGTGCTTTTGCAGCTCAAGTATCTTTTCTTTGAGCACTTGATTTCCTGGAGTGTGGCATGAATTGAACAGCATGGATGAGGACTTTATTATTCTCCAGGGGGAAGAAATAGTGAAATCATGCTGCTGTTTTAGTGGAGAGATTAAATTAGGGCTGCCATGTGCTTACTTGTCCTGACTGATGAAGGGAACTTTCATACTAAGCTGTTTCAGTCTTGATAGCACAGGCTGACCCTTTTGGAGATGAACCGCGTTCTCTTCTGGCTGAGTGTAGTCATCTTCTCATCCCTTCTCATCTGATGAAGTATTTTTCTTCTTCATATCTGCAGTTTTATTTCCAGAAGCCGTGGTTAGAGCTCAGGGCTTGCTAGTCAGAGTACTCTCATTCCTTGTCCCACCCTCCCATGCACTCAAGAAGACAGCTCTGCCCTTTGTAGGTTCCTGTTGGTGTGAATAGCAGGGGCAATATTGCAGACTTTGAGAGCAGTGAAAGCTTCCAAAATTTGCAGGTTGAACTGTTGTAACTTTTAAGGTTCCTTTACGTTTTCTGTACGCAATCCTGTCGTCTTTGCTCTTGTTCATTATCTTATCTAATAATGGCAGTAGTAATATATCGTTGGTGCCTATCCAGCAGCTTCCAGCCAAAAAAAAAAAGCCCAAAACGCTGAAGCGCAAGACTCTGTGGAGGTAATGATCTCGACAGTTCAGGGATTGCGCTTTCCTCTGGTTAATAACATTGATGATATTAACTAGACGCAGACTTTTATTAAACTCAGAAGCCTTAGGAGAGGCTGTACTGCCGATCAGAGAGCAGGAAACTCCTCTTCATCACTAGTTTAATCAAGCAAGGGAACAGGAGTGCTTGGAACACTTCACGCTGCATTGAATAGATCTGAAGAGAGCGTGGGGCAGGAAAGTTGTGACAGCGTGGCTGCTGTTCCAGCCCATCAGTGGGACAGAGCTGATTGGGGCACAGAGGAGATTCCTTAGATGCTCTTGCTCCTGGCAAGACAAATTGTGCTGCTCCTGGGATATTTGTTCTCATGTGGGAGATTGGACTAAACAAGTGGACAGAGCTCTCAGGGCTCTGGATAACGTAGCTTTTCTCTGGTTTACCTGCTGGTGGAATGGGATCCTGGGGATTCCTATTTTGTGCTTGAAGGAAGGGTGGGAATTAAATAGCATTTGCAAAATGCTGTTAAAATGGAGCGTGGGTAAGTACTGGCATGAGAGCGCAGGAGTGTTGCCGTAGCTAATGTATCAGATGTTGGTGTGGGGGGCAGCACGTTGTACTCGGTAATGGCTCGCTAGGGCTGGGTTTTTCCCTGTCTGAAACTTGCTGAAGGATGCACTGCACATGCAGAGATTTGGTTTGGTGTGCAGGCATCCACTTGTTCGCTCCATCTACTAGACATCCTTGCTGTGAAAAGCCACGTCTCTGCCTCTGGCTGCTTAATACTTAAGGACTTGCAGCCTAATCGATTGCCTTTCACTTTATGGCCAGCTTCTTAGGAGGATCTTCCTTTTCTTGCTTGTAATGAGGCTTATACTTCGCTGCTGCAAACCAGAAGTTTGTTCCTCATTAGCCCACTGGTAGCTTCTTAATTAGACTGGCATTCAGTGCTTTGACATGGGTGACAGATATGTGAGATGCTGCAGGTTCCTTTCTGCCTCAGCAGAAGACAGAAGAAAAAAATCAGTTCACTTCTCACTTATGGCACTTGCAGGAGAGGAATTCTCCTTGTAAGTGTCTGTGCGGTGCTTTTTGCAATGCTCAGGTTGGGAGCGGGGCCCTAGGTAATAGACTTGTCAGTCAGGAAAAAGTCTGTTCTTGGTTCTGTTGTGGGCTGGCTGTGAGACATGAATTGGGTCTCGTAACATCTGTCTGCCCTGCTTGGAAAACAGGGGAGCTGCCAAATTGCTAGTCAGATTGTGAAGCTTAATGGATGTGAATAGGGCTGTTCTAGATTTCTTCTTTTCCCTTCTGTTGTACACTACTGAAGCGACGTGCACGCCAATGTGAGCTGTGCCAGCTCACAGATTCGAGGGAGCCACAAAAAGGAATTTTCATCCGTCCCTGGAATACCCCATGAATCAGGGAGGGCGCTTTCATTCCTTGAAACGTGTCCTGTGATGCTTCATGTAGGTACCCAGCCCCCATTGTTACCAGTTTTTCTTGCCTTTGTTGCTCTGCTGGGCTGGAGCCTTCAGCAGTTTGCACAAGTAATCCCTGTTTATCTCCTCTTTGGAATGAGGATACTGTAAATGCAGATTGAGTTCCTCTGTTTCCTTATGTCTTCGTGTCCTGATCAAGACTTCTTTCTGATGTGTGTAAACAGCCGGTGTTGCCTCATACTGCTGTGTGTCTGGTGTGCGGAGAAGCTGGGAAAGAGGACACTGTGGAAGAGGAGGAGAGCAAGTTTAATCTCATGCTAATGGAATGCTCCATTTGTAATGAAATCATACACCCAGGATGCCTTAAGGTGAGTACAAGGATGTGATACATGTGGGAAACAAAAACTGCGCTAGTTATCACCTTGATGCAGGAGTAGCGTGCAAAAATTGGAAAGCTTTCACGTTTTCATCTCTGGAAACTTGTAATTGAGTTGGTGTGTGAGGAGCATGGTGACAGCCGTGGCACACGCAGCCCTTACTGACAGGCAGGGTTTCTCTGGTGTAAGACACTCACTTTGGGCAGCCTCTGAACTCTGTGAGCCTGCAGGTGTCTTGTGTGGTTTGGTTTGTTTTTTGAGGATTTTTTGCCTCTTGTTTAAGGAATTGAATTTCAGTTGGGATGAGAAGCTTGGGAGGACAGGGAGATCTGCCTGCCCCTTTGGGTGAGTTAAGTCACAACCTCTATATCAGGTTATACCTCTCTATCAGTTGCTCCTTCCCATGTCCCACAACGTACAAACAAGTAGTTTGCAGTTTGTGTTTGTCCAGGCACAGATGTGCCAAGCAGCTGGCTATAAAGATGTTATGAACAAACGTCACGGTAGGAAGGCTCCAGCTCTGGAGAACAAACCGAGCAAGTTTCAGGCTGCAGGAGTGCTCACCCTTGGCTGACTTGAGTCTTGCGAGCAGCTGTGTTCTTCGCTGGTACCAAAAGTGTCATTTTGAGCCTATCTTTGTATCAGCATTTAGGAGCCTCCTTTCTCCAGAGCTGGTTTGTTTCAGCTGATCAACCGTTTCCTGTTGCCGACGTGTTTATGGTTGAAGTGATTTGCCAAAGCAAATGCATTCCGACACGCTGTGCCCCAGAAAGCAGCTTTTGGCTCTTCTGGGATCTCGGGGAGCAGAAGTGTGTTCCTTAAGCAGGCCTAGGGTGATGCTCCTCTCCTGGCCTTTTATTTCTCTTGTGCCATACTTAGTACTGCACCGAGCTGGGAGAGGGGAGCTGGCAGACCAGAGCTGTGGCTGTCTCCCTGATTCATGGAATTGGTGCTTACAGCTCCTGCCACAGATGGCTCTGAAAGGAGGGAGCTTTGCTTGCTTGGCTCTGATGAGAACAAGGCTTCGGGGGCTGATGAAGCAAGGGAAGGAGCTGCTTGTTTTCAGAGGTACCTCAGTTTTGGCTCACAGCTGCTGCTTTGCTATTCCAGTCCTCCTTGAAAGCGCCCTGCAGTCCCTCGTCTCTCTGCAGTGTCAATGACATGTCGTGGCTGAGTCCAGGCGACACGATTGTTGTCTAGTGGCAGTTCAAGTATGGTTTCCTCTCCCCACACCACGTTTGGGACTAGTTGCACAGGATGTGGGTCAGGTCTGTGAAATCAAGCGAGCAGTTTGTTCTTCAGCGCGCGCGCGGTGTTCCCAAATGCTGTTCTGGTAACTAGGAACAACGTTGCTTTGGGTGTTTCTGAAATGAAGCAGTGGGAGATCTACAGCGCGCCCTTGTGCATCTCAGATTTTAATTTCTCAGTGCTTCTGTTGAGCTGAAGTGGTGTGGGGTAACTGGTTCTGTTTGTTTACTGAGACGAAAGGGCACTGGTAGGATTTCAGAACCACCTTGGAAGGTGAGACTATGTGCAGGAGAACAGCAAAAGGAAAATGGAGCCCCTTGCTTGGATCCGTCCTTGCTCTTTATTCCCAGGTTTCATGATTTTCTGCAAGACAAAAAAAATCCATTGACATGTTTAGATATTGCTGGAGCTCTTGAGAAGGGCTTAAGCCCAGAGGATGGAGCCTGTAAATAGTCCTTGTGGGAAGTGCCTTTGAGTACAGCCCCAGCCTCAGGGCAGCTGCTGTGGCTCTGCACCAAGAAAGTCCCCTTCCGTCTTCCTTGGTAAAGAAGTGGCAGTACAGGTGAGCTGTCGGTCATCTCTCCTGTTCAACATCTGGCAAATGTGCTTTTGTGGGAGACTGGAATAAATCAGTGAAGGGAGGAGTCTCCTTTCCCAGCTTATTCCTGCATGGAATTATTCCCCCCAAGATGCATCTTGAAAACTTGTGGAGTAGGTTGGCACATGTGTGGCTGATGTGTACTCCAGGGCAGATCTTTCCTGGTTTGAAATCTGTCCTCTTCCAGCTTCCTGATTTGACCCTGCGTGTTTGGGCGGGTTTTCTCTGTGACAAAACAAGGATGACCTCTTTGAGGAGATGAAGGGTAGTTCAGGTGTGTTTGTTACCAGACACACGCTCGCAGGCTCCTGTGGGTGCCTCTTGCTGGGGAGCCCTGGGTACCAGCTCCTGTCAGGTGCTCACTTTGGAGCCCTGCTAAGGACAACCAGGGTGCACCGAGAAGTGTCATGCGAGGTCTCGGACTTCCTTCTTTCCTTGAAAACGCAATGCCAATGCAAACGCTCGTTTTGGTGCAGAATTTCTTACAAAATTTGGTGAGCATTTCACAAGTGCAGCATCATTTCCAGAGGCAGCTAGAGAGATTTTTGGAGGAATATTGCGTTTCGTTGTTACGGAGTGTTTTGAGTTGAACCAATATTGATGAATTTTTGTTCCTACATCTCAAATAGCTAGCGATGCTGATTAGCACGTGGGAGTGAGTGCAGTATCTGATGCTTTTTCTTTAAGCAGAAAAGCTTTGTTTTCCCCAGTAGGAGCCTGTTCTTTTTCATCTTAGGTGGATATAGTGATAACGATGGAAAAGGTGAATATTTAGGGGCAGAAATACAGAGGCCTCTTCCAGCACAGCTGCCCATGACTTCAGCCCAGATGTGTCTCGCTGCCTATGTTGTCTCAGTTTTGACACTGCCAGAATTCCTGGCTCTGGCTCGGCGATGTCAGATCAGCGTCCTGGGCTCTCCGCGTTCCCTCACAAGAAGACTTTGCAGTAGCATAATCTCATGTTTAGACTTTGTGAATTGCTGACCTTGTGCTGCGGGTACGTTTCTGAAGATGCCTCACGCTGTGGCTCAGACACCCACCTGCTGTTTGTAGCAAACACTCGGAACTGGCTCCTGCCGAGCCTCAAAGGCTTGGGACAGATTCGGTGGCAGGTTTGTGTGTGTCTTATTTAGTTTGCGTATTACAGTTCCTCACATCTGTTCGGTTCCTTAAACTTCACAGAAGGGACAGAGCTGTAACACTTTCCCTTCAGGAGCATTTGTTATATATTCTGTGCGGGAAATAACTTGTTCCCAACTTGGGCTCAGGCCAGGAGTTGTTCCCCTGAGGCAGAGATGTATACAACAGCTCCTGGAGTATCTTACACCTACCATGGGAAAGAAGGTTCAAAGGCGTACAGTTGTGATAAAACCAGTATTTAAATCCTGCCCACTTCATTTGCTCATTTATTAACTCCAGAAGACTTGCGGAGAGAGACTGACGTGTCATTGCTCTCGCTGGATGGTGGAACTAGAATGGCTGCTGTCTGGCTCGGGGACTCGAGGAAGCAGTTCCCCTAAACCCTGGGGCTTGCTCCCGCGCAGGCAGCGTGTTTTCACTGAGCTGGAAGGAGGAAACGTTTCAGAAACATGAAAAATCTGCAGATCTCTGCCCCTGCCTGTTCCAACAGCAGTCTCCTGCTACTGCGCTGCTGCCACCCAGCTATTTGTCTTTGACAGTAGCGTGTTTTGATTGTCTACAATAGGCATAAATTCATTTTTCTCTCCCCCCACGGACTTTTTTCTGAGTGTATAACTAAGCCCTTAAATGTGAATGTGCCGTTGGTGAGCGTCTGCGTTTGTGTGGAGGGTTTTTTTAGCTTAGCTCTACTTTTCATCCTCAGTTTCATTGACAGAAACGTCTTTTCAGAAACACCCATCTCCTGTTTGGAAAACAGTGAGGGCTCCTTTATGGAAATTCAGAAACCAGCAGCTTTTCAACTGCGTAGGGCAGGACTGTGCTTTTATTGCAGCGTCACGACGCTGAGTGTGTGTCTGCTCTTTCAAAAAGCAAAATGTCACAGACTCGTAGGAAGGATTTCTCTTCCTTACGCTAGTTGGGTAACTGTGGGTGTGAGAAACCTTGAAAATTCCTTCCTGTGTCCAGTCCTCTGAATAAAAAGTGCCTGTTCTCCAGTGGACTTGCAACCATCATTTTTATCAGCGCATGGGCTTGAGGGCTGGAGGTAAGGGACTGCTCGTTCTGGTCTGTAAAGAAAAATATTTTAAGGAACACTTGATTACAGTGCAGGGCGCTTCGCTTCTAAAAATGCCCAGTGGTATTAACGTACGTGAGAATGAGTGTATGGGGAAAATCCCTTCCCGGTAAAAGATCAGACCGTGCCCCACTCCGGAGCGGGACACGGGAAGGAACCGAGCTTTAGAATCGTCGAATCGTAAAGGTTGGAAAGGACCTTTTAAGATCATCAAGTCCAACCTTTGCAGTGAAGTGTTGTGGGAGGACGTTTGGAGATGGCCTGATCACAGTCCTGGGGCTGGGGGGAGTGGTTTGGGTCACTGGGGTGGGTTTTTGTTGTTTTGGGGTTTTTCCTGCAAGAGCAGTTGCGCTCTGTGTTAATTGGGGTTGTCGTTGACCTTCACAATAAACCCAGACCCGAAGCTTTTGTCAAACACCAATTTAGCAGCGTGTTTTCTTCCCCTGTGGGACATCATCCGAAGGGTGAGTGCGCAGGACCCAGGGCTCACTCAGCACCAGCAGGATTGGTGCAGCACCTGCAGCGATCTCGATTTCTTTTCTGCAGCCTCCAGGAGGGCCGCAGTCGATCAGAGAAAATCAAGATGGGAGCAAATCGAGCCGTTTGAAATGCCTCTGAAAAAAAATAAAATCTACCTGTAGGCTTTTGCAGGTTTTTGCAGCGCGGCTGTGAATTTTGTGCCTCTCTTTCCCCAGGTGAAGGAATCGGATGGTGTGGTTAACGACGAGCTGCCGAACTGCTGGGAGTGTCCAAAGTGCAACCATGCAGGGAAAACTGGAAAAGTGAGTTTAATGGGAATAAGTGGTGCTGGAATGAGAGACAAAATCTTGAGCATTCCCTCTGGCTTGTAGATGGAATTTTACCCAATACCAGCTTTTGATTTTGTGCTTAATTTGGTTGAATTGAAGGAAACGCTCTGATGGCTTTCATTCGTAAGGAATTTTTGTATTCTAGTCCCATGTACCAACACTTCACCTAGAACTGGGAGAGTGTTTAGGTTAGTTCTGTGCACTGCTGCATGTTAATTTCTAAGATGAAATTACGTTTTAAAAAAACCAACAAAACACCAAACTCAAAACAAAATTGAGCAGCCATTATGCAAAACCTGAAGAACTGACAGTTGAAATTAGGGAAACATTATTTCCTTGCAGACTGAGACAGACACTTGCAAGCAGGTAGTTACAAAAATAACTTTAGGAAGGTTGAAACTACTTTACTCTTAACTCCTTGCTAATGTTTTGCCTGTTTCAAAGTGATCAGCCCACCAGTGTCGGAGTCAACTTGAGATAAAGAGCTGAGAAAGGCGTAAGATATAAAGTTTGTTTGTGTTTTGTGTCTCTTTGGCGTACAAGCAAAAGCGCGGACCAGGATTCAAATACGCATCAAATCTCCCAGGCTCATTGCTGAAGGAACAGAAAATGAACAGGGACAACAAGGAAGTAACAGACGCCGCGAAACGGAAAGGGGATTGCGAAGAAGATCCCAGGCGGAAATCGGAGGAACATTCCAAAAAGACTCAAGTTGACTCGATACTGAGGAGAAAGTCAGACGAAGTGCATCTGTGGAGGAAAAGGAAATTTGAGAAACCCCAGGAACCCACTATGAGAAAGCGGGTATGACAAAACACACGTCTCGTGTGCTTACACAGATGCGCGGGGGCTGGTTGGGGCTGATGTCTCTTGCCTTCTGGCTTGTAGCTCATCTTGAAATCCCAGATTGTTACAAAAGATACTGCAGTGTTTTACCTTCCTTCCCGAAAACTGCTCGTCTAACGGGACAGTAGTTCAAGCGGTGACCCTCGGGTTGATGTTCAGAGGCCGAAAACACTGGGCTGTGGATGCTTTATTTGAAATACTGGAAAACCCACTTTAACTGAAAAGTCTTTACAAGATGCTCGGAGTAGGAACAAGGCAAAAAATCAATTTTTAATGGAAACTTTTTAATCTCTGTCCACTTGGTGGCGTGTGGCAGCTTGGTTTGTGGCTGGTTCAGGGATGTGCAATGCTCATCAGTAACCTCTCAGAGGACCCTTAGAAACGACACTCGGTGTAGCAGAGGAGGAGCTGCTCACCACAGCAATGCAGACAGCTTTTCCAGTCAGAGCTCTTGGGCAGGGATACTCTGGAATCACCATCTGCGAGGCCGGACAGTGGGAACTCCACGGTGTAGTAAATGTAGGGATCAGGGTCCCCTTGGTGGAGCGAGAGAGCAAAATTCACGATACTGCTTCGTGCATATCTGCTTTCTGGCCACACTTTCCTTTTCCCATCCCTTTGGACTCCCCTCAGTGCTCGTGGATGGCTCCAGTGGCTCTGTGAAAGCCCTGCGGTGCGTGAGGAAGGCACCGTGGATCACCAAACCTGCACCAGACAGCACAACAAATGTAGCGTTTGGGGGCTTTTACTTTTCTCTCTTCCAACAGCTAAAACTTGGAGAAGACTCTTCCAGAAGAAGGTACTTTGCCTTTTTTGATAGGTGTGTTCTCAATCCCTTCTAATCCCTTCTCCTCATGTGAGCTGAAGGGTGAGACGGTTTCTCTACCGGTCATGTCCTCGTGTCCCTGCAGGCATTTTTATTATCCCATTTACATCTTGAAATTATAGAATATCTCTCTCTTGGACACCTTTACACTCTGAGGTAGTTTAGCTACAGTGTCTAGGTTTATATTTTCTGGTGTCCCATATTAAAACACAGCAGCAAGCTGTGTTCTGATGACCCAAGGAGTACAATTCTGTTTCTGCGCCCATGTTTGGCTTTTCCTGCTCAGTTGGATCTTGTCCCTCCGCAGTCTGTACCACAGCATCTCCCTGGAGTCCCCGCTGGTGCCCTGGGGGGCCGGGGACGACCTGGCACGCAGGTATTGATTACCTCTCACAATCTGGCACCATAAGGGAAGTCTGATACCTTTAAGCTGAGCGCTGTATGTGAAGGATGCTGCAAGCTGCCAGTAGTCTGATGTAATTTTTTTTTTTTTTTTATATTCTAACCTGTCATTAACTTACCGTGACCTCTCCCTTTAGAATACGTTAATTTAAAGACAAGAGTGATCAGCATTCTCTGCTGCGTGCCGCAGTTTGAAGGATGGGAGCACATCCACTGCCTCGATCCAATTAGTTGATTGCGAAAGCCTAGACCTCCTCACAGACGAAGTGTGTTCACAGCAGTTCACCTTTTCTTGCCGGCCCAGATCACTCCCTATTAGAGCTATTTCATCTTAACAGCTGTTGGCTTCTCTCTTGCTTGTAGTGATCAGATTAGACTTGAAGTTTCCCTTGCTCTTCGTTGATACGTCTCTTACTCTTCTGCGTGGTGTGCATCGAAGAGGGGGCTGATGAACGTGAGTGAACTGCAGTTTGCTGGTGTGAACAGTGACTGGGGCAGGGAAGAAGGTGCCGGCTAACCCCGGCCAGCCCGCGGTGCCCTGGAGGTCGTGTCAGCCTGAGGTCTCGTTGGGCTGGCGGCGCATCAGACCTGTCACATTCCCGTTTGGCACGCACCAGAGGTGGGGGAAGCTCGAGGAGACAAGCGGAGTTTAGGAGAATGTAAAGGAGCAGCTGAAGTGTAATGAAAGGAGGCTGTGAGTACCCACAACAGCACAGCCACGGCGCTGGCAATTCGGGAGGTTTCAGGAGTTGACCTGTTGGGCAGGAACGCGCATCAGCCAGTTTTTAAAGTGGGTGCCCAGTGAATGTGTCCCACGCCCAGTTTCTTCTGGCCTGCTGGGGAAGGAGCTGTCTGTAGCATCGCTGCTTGTCTTCTCTGTATCACCATTCCGCTGTGTAACAAGGCCCTCAAATCGGCAGGAATCTGCACGCTGAATAAATGCGTTTGTCGCTCTCTCGGAGTCGGGAGAGCCGGTAGCTGGGCTTCTCATCCGTGATGGCACTTGAACTTGATACCTTTGGCCGCCGAATGTATCCTTGCACTCACACGGGTGGGGCCGAGCACTGGCAGGCAGCCCGACCCCCCCAGGCAGGGCTGCCTGTGCAGAGCATCAGCATGTGAGGTATTGCTGAGTGTGTTCTTGCTTGAATAGTCAGCTCTTGTCTCTTCCTTTTCAGCGGCGATCGTGGAAGGCTCCAGATGACCGAACTGCCATGATCAAACCCCTGCGGCGCCTGAAGCAACAG
>NW_009730694.1:19834-34276 GCF_000703405.1 Apaloderma vittatum
CACCTCCCAGGTCCAAGGATAGCGACCAGTCGCGCTCCAGCTCGCCCACTGCAGGTCCCAGCACGGAGGGCGCCGAGCCCAGGGACAAGAAGAAGTTCAAGATGAGGAGGAAAAGGCGACTTCCCAATAAAGAACTGAGCAAGGAGCTCAGCAAGGAGCTTAACCAGGAGATCCAAAAAACCGAGAACAGCCTTGCCAATGAGAACCACCAACCCATCAAATCTGAACCTGAGAGCGAGAACGAGGAACCTAAGCGCGCTTTGAACAACAGCGAGAGACTCCATAGGTTCAGCAAAGGGTTGAACGGGACTCCCCGGGAGCTGAGGCACCAGCTCATGCCCAGCCTGCGCAGCACACCGCGGGGAATAACCCGGCCGCCGCCTTCGCTCTCTCCTCCCAAATGCATTCAGATGGAACGGCACGTTATCCGGCCGCCTCCCATCAGCCCCCCTCCAGACTCGCTCCCCCTGGATGATGGTGCAGCCCACGTGATGCAGAGGGAAGTCTGGATGGCTGTCTTTAGCTACCTCAGTCATAGAGACTTGTGCATCTGTATGAGAGTTTGCAAGACCTGGAACAGATGGTAAGGAGGGCGGGGAGCACCGCGCTAGGTCTGGCGTGAGGTGGGATGGACTCGAAAGGGACGTGGGTGACGGAGGCACCGGTGTCTCCTAAAAGAGCTGTGTGCCGGTGTAACCAAAGCTCGTTGAGCCCAAGGAGGAGGGGTGACCAGCAGTGTCTGGAGAAGTATCGTGTTTTCTCATGCTCTCAGAAGCAGCAATTCCCAGCATTTCTGATGGGAATTGTGTGTGGGTGGGTGTTTGTCAGCGTCCCGGGGCTGTAGCGCCCTAGAGCAGCCGGTTCTGGCGTTAGACACCACAATGTTCTTGCCTGCTGGAACAGCCAGTCTAGGTCATGCTAAGTCTTGGTGTCATCCTGCCCCCAGGATTTGCTGACTGCTAATGCAGGTGTTTGTTCAGTTCAGCTATTAAATACCGATTGAGATATAGTAAAGATGTCCCAGTGCCCGCGCTGTTCTCCTCGGAAGGTCTGTGCTGATCCTTTCCCTGCAGAGGGTACATGGGGAGCGATCCCGTTCACCGGGTTCTGTAGCAGCAGAGCTGATGGAGAAATCCTTCGTTAATTGTATTTACTCCGTGTGCTCGGGGGACCGGAGTGTGAACATCAGCGCAGTCGGTGGCTGTGCGGCAGCAGGAAGCGTTACTGGACAGATTTATTATCTGTTTCACTGAACTTGCAGGGAAGTCTCCTGCTGGCTGTCGTCTCGGATTCAGCCATAATGTGCACACAGATGGGCAAATCGTAATGGAGACTCCTCTCCAGCACAGTCTAGTAACAAACTGGGTAAATGACAGGAAGGTTGCGAGGTTGGTAATTTGGCACGAGAAGATGAGTGTGGAGTGTCTCCTCTGTGGCCTTCTTGGTGTCACAGAAAGCTGCTGAATGCCTTTTTGCACTTAGGTACAGTATTTTCTAATGGGGAAAAAAAAGAGAAAATGCAGAATCTTGCACACTCGGGAGGACTTTCTGCTTGTTGCTCATAGAGAGCGCCCATGAAGAGAGTGTAAAAATGCACAAACCACATACGTAGGAATAATATAAAAGCATCTGAAAGGATCTGAAAAGGATCTGAAGTGTTGAAGCTCGTAATGCTGTGGAAATAATTCCATGCTTTATTGCAGTCTATATCTGATGGAGAAACTTCAAACCTACATAACATTGTGCGTTGTTGTGCTTATCTTAGCATCTCTTATATTTGCTATTTTCAATTAAATGCTGCAGTTCTCCCTACTGTTTAATGACACCTTTTTAGTCTTGCAGAAATCAAACCAAGTGCCAAATTAAGTGCTGTTGGCTTACGGGTTTTTTTTTTTCTTTTTGGGTAGGTGCTGTGACAAAAGATTATGGACCAAAATAGATTTAAACCATTGTAAATCCATCACTCCACTTATGCTTAGCGGCATTATTAGGAGACAACCTGTAACCCTTGATCTTAGCTGGACAAATATATCTAAAAAGCAGCTGAGTTGGCTTATCAACAGACTGCCAGGTAAGTGATGGGTTTTGACCGCTTGTAGCAAACCGGTTTGTATCTCAAGCGGGATCTCTGAGGAATGTCAGGAGGGATCTGGGTGTGCTGGGAGAGGAGTTAAATGCGTAGAAATGAAGCATTGGCAGGTTAAAATGGGCCCCAAATCAGTAATGTTGTGACTCCCTGGCGTTGTTAGCGGGAACTAGTTTGAGGCAGGTCTTTGTCGACAGGTAACACTGCTGTGATGAGCAGGAGGGGGTGTGGGGGCTGTTGTTACCCTCGGTAATGAAGTTCCAGGTGGTGGGAGAGATGGAGGCCTGGGCAGGAGGAGGCTCACAGGGCCTGTGTGTGGTAGCAGAGATCGCTGCGGATGTCTCTCTGGGTAGGCCACGTGCTCCAACTTCTTCTGTATCTGCAGGTCTTCGAGACCTGCTCTTATCAGGGTGCTCGTGGATAGCGGTGTCGGCACTTTGTAGTTCCAGCTGTCCTTTACTCCGAACTCTGGACGTGCAGTGGGCAGAAGGACTGAAAGACGCACAAATGAGAGACCTCTTGTCACCACCCACAGATAACCGCCCAGGTAACAGGCAGGAGGAGCGCGCGCGAGACCCGTCCCAGCCGTTCTGTGGCACGTTCTGCTGCTAGTACCCCTCGGAGGAAAGGGGCAGGAACCCCCACGGCCAGCGCCGGTGGGTTCTGGGCTTCGCAGGCACGCGGGAGGTGTTCAAAGTAGCGATTTGCAACACCTCCTCGCTGGAAGCTCTTGGGTAACGAGTGATGTTCTCTGGCTGCTGAACAGTCGTCTGAGCCGCTGTGCTGGTTTTCTGTCTGACTTTCTTCTCTTCAGGCTGCAACGGGTGTACTTTAGAGAGTATGGAAACACTTTCTTCCAGTTCAGGGAAGGAGCAGTTCTGTGGGTCATGCCACATTCGCCCGGATATCAGCTCAGGTGAAATTTTGAGCAAATCAGATCTGCTTTCTGGCATGCACTGCACAGCCTACTGCTTATTCCCGACTTGTAATTCCGCTGGGCCCCTGCAGTTAACTTTCATCCCTTTTGTTTTGAAATCAGGAGGTGGCTTTGTCCACGTGCCTGTTCCAAAAATAGACAAGTGTTAAATCCCCTCCAAAGCTCCAGACAGGCGAAAGCGTCTGAAGTTGACGTAGGGCAGCAGTGTTGTGTGTCACAGTGCATTTCGTATAGACCTGCGGATGTTTGCGATGCGGGGCGAGGCTTGTGGGAGTGACCGGCTGCCTCCGCTTTCCAGGTCAGATCGACAACCGGAGTAAACTACGGAACATCGTCGAGCTGCGTTTGGCCGGCCTGGATATCACGGATGCTTCTTTGCGGCTGATCATAAGGCACATGCCTCTGCTCTCCAAACTCAATCTTAGTTACTGTAACCACGTGACAGATCAGTCTATTAACCTGCTGACCGCTGTCGGAACCACCACACGGGATTCGTTAACGGAAATTAATTTATCAGGTAAGGAGCACAAGCCTGGGGGGAGATGGGAATTTGCCCACCGGTGTCAGACACACATGAAACTCTCTGTCCCTGCCCCCGGGGTAACTTTCCCCCCAGCCCCTCGGGGGTCCACATAAATGGCTCGATGTGCAGGGCAGGACGGCCGCCTCCTGTGTGGGAGCGGGGTTTGGACCTCACTCATCCTCTGCAGGGGATTTCCCAGTGCCAGCACATCTGGCACGTCTGGCGCGCTTCGCTTGATCTCTGGTTACGCAACAGAGTCACGGAGATCAGAGAATGGCGACGGGGCCGCGTCGGCACAGCACGGGGGGAGCCACCGGCACCTGTCGCGGTCGTGCTGGAGAGCAAGCCAACACGCTGCTAAATCTGACCCGCTTTGTTTTTGTGTTTTTACCTGGCAGACTGCAATAAGGTTACTGACCAGTGCCTGTCTTACTTCAAACGTTGTGGAAACATCTGCCAGATCGACCTGAGGTACTGCAAGCAAGTGACAAAAGAAGGCTGCGAGCAGTTCATCGCAGAAATGTCTGTAAGTGTTCAGTTTGGGCAAGTGGAAGAAAAACTTCTGCAAAAACTGAGTTAGTTAAAGGACACGTGTAAATACTGGGGCAGGGTGGAGGGTGGGGGGAAGGGACTAAGAACACGTAGGGATTTTATTTTCAATTGGGAACTTGGAATATTGGAAAGTACCGCGATTGGATTTTACAACTCTTTGTCGAGGAGAGAGCGACGTGAAACTACCCACGGTAAGAATTTCAACTTGTGCCACTCACTCAGTCTACCTGGGATGTCCTGCACTGGCTCTTATGCAAATTCATAAGGCGACTGTTATTGATGATAATTGTTCACACCCGGAAGACGACTGATCTCCAAGAAATACTGTTATTTAAAGTACCACAGCATGTGCTTGGTAGTGTAAATTTGATTTCTGCTTTTCATTTCTTAAAATAACAACAACAAAAAGTCGGTGTCATTAAAGTGGACCACGCACTGCATTTCTGCCTTCTTAACACGTTTTGTTTTGTTACATCTTACATTATGCAGAACTATTTTTGTACAAAAATTGTTTAAAAATTATTTATGCAATGTTTGAATGCATTACCAGTGTTTCGGTTTTGATTGCCAATTTTTATCTTTACTTATGGTAGGCGAGAACTTAACCTATACTTCGTAGACAGTATCTATCTACAAATGTGCCCAGGTCAGGAAAAAGTAGGTTAATACTTTCAACTTAAAGCATGTTTTAATGGAAGTTTATATCCTGCTTTGTATACTTCAGAAGTGACATAAGCATGTTGTGGAAATAAGGTGTAAATTATAGTTGAAGTAAAACACTTTTATCTGTATAGAAATCACCTTTTTTCTCAAAATTTTAAAAAAAAAAAGTTCCAATTTCAGCTTTTGCACATAGGAGGGTTTCACTCTGTAGCATGAGCTCTTGTACTCAATATAAAATTAATTTATACAGTGAGTCCAGCCGTAGAATAAATGGTCAAACGTAGTCTCTCTTTCTTTGAAGTGTGAGTTGAGTTCTCATTTAAGGTTTATAACATGGTTATTTCCTGATTGTAAAATTCTGCATTCATAAGTGCCATTGTTGTACGGTGGTGTTTTCGTAGACCTTCCTGATGCAGTTTTACCTTTGTTGAATTTGTATAAACAATTGTACAAAAACAGGCGCTGGCTCGGGGCGTTTCTGTTCCAACAGGGGGCTGTCTGGGGAGGGGGGAAGCTCTGTGTATGCGTGTCACTGTGTGCATGTGTCACCGTGTGTCCCACCATGTGTGACTGTGTGTGTGTGTGAGAGAGACTGTGTGCGTGTCACCATGTGTGTGTGTGAGAGACGGGGGGGCCCACCGTGTGTGTGTAGAGTGAGAGAGAGAGAGAGAGAGAGAGAGAGAGACCATGTGTGCACGTCACCATGTGTGTGGGACCGTGCATGTCACCGTGTGTGTGTGTGTGAGACTCTGTGTGTCACCATGTGTGTGACCATATGTGTGACTGTGTGTGCGTGACTGTCACCGTGTGTGTGTGTGTCACTATGTATGCATGTACTCGCACCACTGTGTGTGTGTGACTGTGTGGGAGACCACTTGGTTAAGAGACGAGACGGAGGCCCATCACAAATCTTTATTAAGCCTTGTGGCTAACGATCAGCATGGAAATAACACAGAGGGTATGTTGGGGTTTTTTTCTTTATTAGCCTCCCCCTGAACAGAGACTCCAGGAGTTAAGTACCATTAAAAAGTTAACTTCTAAAAAATAAAGCCATAGAGAGGTTTGCTCCCTTCTGAAAAATAACCAGCAGTCTCTCCATGCTGTGTATTTTATTTTCTAAGGAGCAGTTATTTTCTCTTTTATAAGCCAGCTTAATTTTTCACCTAAAAGACAAGAGCAGGTGGAACAGATTAGCAGAGGGATGTGTCCTCAGGTACTGCAGCCTCCACGAAACCTGTCCTTGTCACTTCGCTAGCACATGGGAAATTAAAAAAAAGGAGAAGCTGCAGCTTTGTTGCTCAGCCCTGCTGAAAGTCTAAAGCAGCCAGCACAGCTGCAGGGCGTCCTGAACTGACTCAAATGCAGCACTGGCTGCAGGCAGCAGATCCCCAGAACAGGTCCTCCAGCACAGCCATCCTACCAGGACCGTGGAAATTCTGCTCCAAGAGGACCCCTCGCCCTGCTGGCAGCGCTCTGCTGGGAACCAGGCCGAGAGCAAGGCAGGCCAGCCAGCAGCTGAGGGGCAGGGCGGGTAATAGTGCCTCGGCCGTGGGGAAGAGTCTGTGAACGTGAGGTTTTTAAACAACTGTTTCCCTTCTCCCTAGTAAAGCCCTCCCAGTTAAGGTTAGTTACACCATACATTCCACGGGTTAGCAGCAAGTAGTTTCATGACCCTGATTAGTATTCACAGTTACATCAGGTTGTCGGCACATGGCGTACAATCATCACACACAAGATTAATAGTTACACTAGAGATGAGTGGGTTAAGGACCACAATAATAGGGTTTGCTATACCCCCCCATTTTTATTTTTATTTTTTTAGAAAAATACTTTATTCCTAAACTAAAAAACACTTAGTAATCGGTATTTGGACACCACACGGCAGCGCCCTGTGATGCGATGGAGCTTTCTGTACATTCAGGAACAATGGCCAAGACGTAATGACAGACGTTTGGAACAAAGCAATCGGCGTAAAATAGATTGCTTAAGGGCTTCTGTGCAGGTACAGTTAATGGCAGTGCGTCCTACAGTCGGAGTTGGTACTGTTAACACTGTTGCAGGGACAGTGTCACAACAGTTACATTCTATAACTACATAAAGGCTCAATATTAACTGATACATTTGTTGCTTCTAATGCACTAGACAAAGTAACACGCAGAGGTGGCGGCTGAGTACTGAATGCGGCCATCAGAGGCGATATTCTTCAGAAGAGAGCAAGAACTGCTGTAAACAGTTTGACTTGAAGTTTGTGGGTTTGTAAGGTAAGTGGGGCAGCGCTGTTACCGGACACACAGGCAGCGTATCCTACTGCCCGCCCCAGGGATCCAGTAGGCTGTAGAAAAAAAGTTTCACAAACTCCTAGATCCTGACGTTTAAAATGCCGTATTTAGCGAGAACTAAAGAGCTGACCTGTGCCCGGAGGTTCGGCACTCCCGCCCGCAGCAATCCTGGAAGGGCGACGATCGAAATCCGCTTTCGGTCTCAGTTTACGACTTGAAGACGTGCACGGCCCGTACGACGTACTGGCGGCAGATGGGGCACTCGCTCATCCTCTTGCCACACTTGGTGCAGGTGACCATGTGGCCGCACTCCAGCAGGACACAGTCGATGACAGCGTCCATGCAGATGCGACACAGGTTGTCGTCGTTGTCATTCAGCTGCATCTTCTCGCCCTCTGAAAACCAACAGAGAGGGAGGTCAGAACTAGAAAGCCCCTAAGTGAACATCCAATATTTAAGTGCGAACATTCATTCTTTAAACTCAGAGACCGTTTTCAATTCCCAAATAATGACTGTGAAATAATCTGCTGGATTAAAATTCTGCACGTTGGTTTTTCCATCTCTGGGCTTACTTCGTTTGGCAGAGCCTCTCCCTCAAAACACTTAACACAGTAATAAAAAAGCAGAGTAAGAAGCCATAAAGGTGGCAGAACTGAATGTAACTTGTTGAGTTTCACTGCAAACAGACACTATCCCTTAAGAACAACTGGATGTTCCAACAGCCTATGTTAAAAAAAAAAAAAAAATCCAACATTTTAAGCTGGATTTCAGGCAGGTTGTCGCTTCCAGTCCATGGCCAAGGGAAGGGTCTCCCTTAAAGTCATGTTTTGACATTCCCTAACAGTCCCCCACCCTCACAATCCTCCCCTATCCCAATTAGCTGATTATTTCACACCTGATGAGTGCAGGCTCTGCTGCCACGATGTGGCCCAGGGTAAGTTTTCCAGTTGCCACAGGCCCCTGTTCTTTGCAGTCTGACTGCAGATGGAGGAGTGACACACCAGGCAAGCATTTTTCAAGCTGGTAATGACATCCAAAACTGCTCCTTAGATTATACTTGGTGACCAGGAATTGGTCTGTGGCTGTACGACACCCACACAAGGAATGTTGAGTAAGAGGGTGGAAGAAAATTGGTCACTGAGCTGCAGCCACAGAACGACCTGATCACGAAAACACGGACGGAGGCCAAACCACTTCAGCTTGGACTTTTGCCACTGTAACTGTTAGTTCTGCACCGCAGCAGAAGACCTGAACTGCTCTGGTCTACCGGCAGCTGCCGAGCTGCTCTCGATAATGCCTTCTGAAACCTAATAAAGCACACCGAGGTGCCAAGTTTCATTTTCTCTGAGGAACCGGTTCTCAGTTGTGCAATTTTACCTTCACCATGAAAACCGAGCTCTCCAAGCTTTGGAAAAAGGTCACAAAAAACCCAGCACAATCCTGGAAAGCTTCATTGGCTCACTAGAACCACATTCACCTTGCACCACATTCAGATGCACCTTGAATTGCTAAAACCCACTGCCCAGTTGTTCCACCTGAACAGAGCAAGTAAGATACCAACTCCTTCTCTTGGAAGAGCCAGCTACTGGAAAACAGAAAATAAACAGTCTTAAGAAAATGAGAATAAAATATAAACCTACGTGTCTTGTGGTTTTCCTCACTCTCTCGGTATAGTCTGCTCACTTTTTCCACAAGTTCCCATTTTTCACAGCATCCTGAGTAGTTGACAAAATTACACGCAAGGATCTCCTTCAGCTGCCGAACGCTCAATCCTTCAATGTCTTCCAGACTTGAAATATCGGACAAAGATGCTCTCACTCGCTTTCTGGATAACCCAGGGGTCTGAAACACATCAGTTTTATATTTTTAGCTGTCCCGGGAAGTTAAGAGCACCAGACCTGGTGTTACATACAGCTGCAGAAGCTTGGCTCAAGTTTTATTCTTTTAAAAACAAGCGTGCAGATATGCACTGCCAGACACAGCAAAAGAACCATGATACTAAATGTGAGATATCTAAATGCCTTATGGTGTCCCATGCCAAAAACTTATTCTTCAGATAGTTCATATCTCACCTGCTCTTCTGCACTTTCTTCTTCTTCATTTATAGAAGATGTTTCCGTCTGTCCCTGTGTAGAAAATAAAACTAATCAGGACAAAACCACATTATCTCTTATAAAACATGTTCCTCTGTACCAAACTGATCAAGGATGACAGTGACATTTTGAAGATTAAGTCGCAAGTTAGTAGCAACTGAAGTCACCTCTATCACCTCAACTAGTAATCTTCTCTAGTAACCTGTTTTCAGGCGAGAGATACAGAAGGCATTCTTCCTGCCACCCCACACTGCACCAACTGGCATTTCATTTTAAAGGAATGCATACCTACTGAAAAAAAAAAGCTATGCTATACCCTAAACCACGTGTTAGTTATCGTACCCGTGCAGGCGTTCCATTTCCTGTGCTTCCCCTTCTGTTTGCAAGTTCTCCTTGAGACGGCATTGATACAGACATAGAAAACGGATGAGTAAAAAACCCCGAAGTCTGTGACCGTGACGAATGCAAGCTGCCAGCGTCCATGTCGTCCTCTGACCCTAACCCGTGATGGCACAGCACAAGATCCACCAAGTCTTCTTTCTCTCTGCAAGTATCCGTCGGTATGTTTCTAAGAATCAGATACTGGCGCAGATCTTTTACTTTCAATCTCATTAACTGAGGTCGCTGAAAGGCCGTTTCTTGCAGCAAGTGACAAGTGGAGCATCTTCTGAGATTCTCTTGTAAGACCGAACAAACGGAGCAAAAATCCTTCTTGCAGTCACAACACATGTGCTGAGGAGAAAGAGAAAACAACCAGTCAGCTGTGTGTCACCACAAACAAATCCAGACCCTGCTCCTTAACTTACTCTTAGTCTTTTCCTCATCAATATTGACATACGTCATTTTGTAGGATTTAAAGTCTGGAGAACTGCCCTGTCACAGAGTTTTGCAGGTGTTCTAGGGCAGTTCTCCACTTCGTAGCACTACTGCCAGCTGATTTGAGGTTTCAGTGGAAAAACATTACAAATAAACAACTAAATGAAGCAGTCAAGTTACAGTTTAGACAATAAACTAAACTGAAAGCCAGTCAATCTTATGGTGTGGCTAAACTACTTTTTGTATATACTAAACGTCACTGGTCTTTTCACACGTGCAAAAAAGCAGTATAATCCCCAAAGTTTAGAGAACAGACTACTTCCCCAATTGTTTCAAAGGAATTCAAAGCGGGCCTTAAATGTGATGAATCACGTGGTCAGTAAATACTCCCAAATGCCCAGATGTCATTTCTGAAGAGAGCTTTGTTCATAACACCCTCTACAATAGACAAAAGCTAGAATAGGCAAGACATTCAGCAGCGATTTTAAACGGTCATCTCATCCACTGTGAACAAACCCAAACCCGAGGTTTTCAGGATATTAGTAAATTAATATTAGCTTCAGAAGCCATCTAAACAATGCTTAATTCAACAAAGTGTTTGTCATGCAAAGAACATGATGCGTAGGAAGGGGGAAACTGAACACACAAACTGAAGAAAGAGGTTTCATGTTTATCTAAACGAGCTGCAGAGAATTACATCACTGAGTGGGACAAAATGATGCTGGACAGGCATGATACATAGAAATAATATTAAAATTCTCAGTTTGCTTTAGCTGCATTAACCCACCAGCCTGCCTCCAAATGAAGCAACAGGCAATGCAGTGCAATAGCATTTATCAGAACTGAACCTGGTTAGAAAACGAACAGAATTATATGAATATTTCACAGAAAGCAGCTCTGACACTATGTTGTGAGTTTTTAGCTTTTCCATCACCGAGTTTGCTCATTCCAGTACTCAACCACTACATGAGCCATCATCTTTGAAACCACATTTGTTTTAATGTTCAAGATTCTGAAGCTAAAACATGTATCTTACGAATGAGAATTCACTCATTTTTGGTCAGACCAGATCCAATGTGTAACCAATTAACAAACATCAGACCTCTTAACTCGTAATCCTGTCTGACATTCATTTCCTGTGACCTTAGAAGGAGGCCCTGCCTCCCTCCCTGGCATTCTGCCTCAGGTTTCCTCATCTAAGGGAAACACACATTCACCTTCCAGTATGCCTAGGGATTAGATTCATAGGAGTAAAAATACTACATAATAGGAAATATACTCACTTTTTTCCTAAAAACTGAAAAGGAAAGTCCACAGGCTTTGCAAACTATGTTAGCACCCGCTGCAGCTGGAGTTGGATACGCCGAGAAGTCTGTATTTGGCGTGAATCTGAAGGGGCCGGCACCTCCCCCAAAGCCAGCCTGCTGGCCACGCACAGCTCCCGTCCCCATGACTTCATTCAGCAGCCCACAGCAGGAAGCCCACATGGAAGTAGCTCCCGCCTGAAAACATTCACAAAGAAAAAAAAATTTTAAAAAAAATTAAGATCTGAAAGCCAACATGAGATATGACTTGCTACTGAAGAGCTACTCCATCTGTCACCATCCCAAAAGCACATGGTACGAATTCCCAGAGCACCAGGAATTCAGCACAGCAACATCTAGAACAGCCCGGTAACCTCCGCTTCCCAGCTGCGAGTAGTTAAGATTCCCTTCCAAGAGGCTCATGCGGACACAAGAGCTCACTTTCACAACCCTTTTCTAGCAGAGTAGTGCAGGGAAAATGAGGAGGTAACACAATCGGTGAGCAAAGGAGGAAGAGACTAACAGCCAGTTGTAGGTGAGGGGCAAAAACTGAAATGATGACAGGCAGCAACACAACAATTTATCGTAATGAAGGCAGAGCTGTCCCCTTCAGGATCTTCTCCAGAACTAATCCAGCTCTTGTGGGACTCACAGTAAAACTCCAAAAAATGTTTCTGGGTTTTCAGACTTGAAAGTAACAAACCAATCTTCATTAGAATCACAGAATGTTAGAAACTAGTTACGGTCTAGTTTCTCCGATGAAAATGTTTTTCAAGACTTCCCTGATCCTGCTCTTTTGTTGCCTTCAAAAATTAACTCTAAATGAACATACGCTGTATTGACTGGATTTCAGTTCCGAGTCATACAATTTCATCTTAAAAACAACACAAAAAAATCTAAATAAATTGCTACTTTTTATCCCTGAAAACCTTTGGCAATAGATTCTCCACACAAAGTGCATATTCTACTTAAAGTTGGAATTCGGACTCCAAGTTGTTCAGGTCACATATTTAATCACTGTCATGTGGCTCACTGAAACCTACTAAAAAAAAAAAAAAGGCAAAAGGCAACCAATCAGGTTCTTTCTGAAAGGAAGCTGAGTGTTGCAACTTCAATCATCCCTTGTTTTTTTTCATACTATTCTTAACTGTGCTGGCTAGAGCTGTTCCGTTTTCCATTCCAGGGCAGTATGGTTTTTTTAGAAAGCACGAAGATATAAAATAACTGCTTTTGAGATTTGTAGTTTTTGCTGTAAAACCTAAATCAACCGTAACATGCGCTTCATCTCAGTAACAACGGTGCTTTAATTCCTGTAGTGGCTACACTAATTTCTGTATTAAATTGCACGTTTTCCCTGAACCAAACACAATCCTATTAGGTTTGTGGTTACTTAAGGCAATAACTGGGAATGTGCCTGAATGTCTCCATTCAAGCCACCGAGCACAAAAGGCGAGAAAAGAGTTCTCGCTCTGCTTCAGAGAGAAGCAGCGGACAAAACGTGTTCTACACCACCATGCTCACGTAAATGTGGACACCAAAAGCACCTCCCCAAGCCCCACAAACCTGGTACTCCACTTTTACTGTTGTAAGCTGACATTAAAAGTGTTGCAATACAGTGAAATATCGAAGACAGTCATTTTGCTTTTAAGCCATGCAACGTGTAACATCGTGTGCAGCAACAACACCACATGGACATGGCAACACGTTAAACTCACTAGTCTAATCTCGATTTCAAAATTCATCCCAGGCATAACAAGAAGCCCCCATGTACTGGGCACCCCACACAGAGGAGAAAATCTTCCTAAGCCTCCTCTGAACGGAGTTGAAGGGGGATGAACTCCCGTGGCCCTTCCTTGACCTCCAGCCAAGACACCAGGAGCCTCAGCACGTGGCTGCACTCACCGACACACCATAGGCTTGGAGCTGCCTGAGGTGTCATCAGACTTCTGTGACAACCCCCTAAACTAGTATCAAGCTACGACCTGTTTTCTACTTTTCAATAATAAAGAGTGCAAACAGATTGATATCATATTTTTTCCTATGCAAAACAAGCACTGCATAATTATCCTAGTTTATTAGGCAAGAGTAATTTAACTTTTCATCAATACATTCTGAAAATCAATGACTTAAGCCAAGAAAGCTCCAAGTTTTAAAACTTGGGACTTGTGAAAAAATATTTTTTCTCATCTCAAGGGAAAGTTTGTCAGCTGCAGAAACATTACCTGTTCTTGTCTTCTTAAAAACTAATGAGCTAGCTGTACATTTAAAATAGCCAGACATGAATAACAGGAAAAAATAAAACACTGATCCAAAGGGGTCCGTCAGAATTCAACTTGTTTCATTACAGGAGCATGTTTTTTTCAGGGAGTCACGGCAGCAACAGGACACACAACTAAAAGGACTTAGAACAGCTGTTAGCATAACCCTCGCCTGATGATTTAACACCTGCTGCTTAGACTTAAGAGCCTGTAACAACTGCTCAGACATCACTGTCAACGGTAAATAAATATATACTTAGGAAACTTGTTACCCATTTTGGATATGTGAGCATTGTATGTATCAAACAGAAAATCTCTCTGCACTGAACTGCCAAGCGTTCAGTCGTTTTAAAGCAAAAGGTAAGGCAAAGCAGGCATTGTTAATTTTCTCCTTAAGCGAAGTCAGCTGTGGTTTCTTTCTATGCTCTAGTGTCATTAACTGATAATTGAATTACAGAGTCTAGGCTCTTCGCATTACCCTGTAAAGGAAATGAGACCACGCTGAAAAGCACCGACACAAGCCACGGATGTGACACGCTAAACCAAAAACTCCCCCTCTCGAGAATTAAGGTGTTGCCAATCCCTCCACCAAAAGCCTTTCCAACTGCACCAAGCACCACTTCCATGTTCTCTTCTCACAGGCTGCCAGCAGCTGCCCTCTCTCTCCGTGCCTCAGGCGCTTCCTACGGGGGCAAAACTGAACTCCTCTGCTCTGCTTTTTGGCTCTAAGGGCGTTCAGCACGAGAATGTCCCCTCAGACGTTCAGCACGAGAATTTCCCCTCAGAAAGACCCCCGCCCCGGGAAGCTGCTCCTGTGCGAGCAGGACGCGCTGTCAGCGGATCAAGAGGGCAGCAGAAGGGAATTTTTAATTTCCCCCTCCCCCCGTAGGTGAAACTTCGTTTTCACACCCAACCCCGAACCCAAGCGCCG
>NW_009730695.1:0-10718 GCF_000703405.1 Apaloderma vittatum
ATGGGGTGGCTTTGCCAGCTCCCAGGTGTGGAGCAGAGCGTGAAGGGACTTGTTGGAAATGGGTGAGGGAGACGGCCTGTTGCATGGGAGGGGATGGGTGGAGAGGCGGATAATGAAGGGCTGGGAGAGGGAAGATACACAGTCCACAAGCGGGGCAGAGAAAAGAGGGTGCCAGGGAGGGTGTGGGAAGGAATGATGTGGTCTCAGCCATGGGCCAGCACAACAATTTTTGCAGCAGCCCTCTGGATACAAACCAGCAGATCAAGGAGCCCTTTGCAAGGCGTGGACATTGTTGGGATGTAGGAATCCTTGGAGAGATGATCATGAGCTCTCAAATCACGAACAGACAGGCTGGGCGACGCCAGGTTTACCTTCAAACTAATTCCCTGGCACCGCAGCTGGTCTCTGGGGCCTCTGTGGGTCCATGTCCGCTCAATGTCTCCTCAGGACGGGCTTTGTTGCCTGCTCCATCTTTGGATCTTCCTTATGCCCTGTGGTGTGAAAGAAATTTCCAAAATTGAGAGGGATCTAGAAGTTGTCCAGGAAAAAAAAAAAATCCCAGCTATGTTCTGTCTCCAGGGCTGTGTTCGTACATTCATCAAGTTATGAAAACCAGCCCTTTGGGTTGGTTCATTGACTGGCAGGAATTAGAGAGCTAAGTCACTGCAGGGTTGGCAATTAGCTGCTGTGTAAGTGTTTTTGTAGAATCAAATTTCCAGCACGAGAGGAAGAGAAAAGCATTTGTAAAGCAAGCCATCCCCTCAGCACAGGAGCTGGGAGGGCAGGGGGAGAGCTACAGCTCCTATGCTTCTGAGGAAAGGGACTGTCCCTCGAAAGAACATCGCTTTGGTCTCCTCTTCTGAGGGGTGACACCCCCAAATCCTTCCTCCTGCAGTGCCAGGGAGCTCGCTGGCCCCGTGAGCTGTGCTGTGCAGTTCTGCTTTCAGCTGGAACTGCAGCATTTCACATTTGGTGTTTGCCTGTTTGCCCAAGCAGGGGCCAAGCAGTTGTAAAACCAGAAGAATGTAACTGGAAAGCCCCTGCATCAGCAGCACCTGCATTTTTTCCTTTTCCCAGCCACATGTCCCTGAGGCAGTGGGGTTCCCTTCCCCATGCAGCCCCATCCTGCCGAGCCATGAGCGCTTGTGGGGGAACAGCGGTCTTAAAGACATGACGAAGTCAGGAGAGAAGAAAAGGGTGACCTCAGGGAGCGCCTTACCGTGAGGAAACCACTGGGTGAGAGCTCAGGTCTCTGCCAGTGCACAGTCAAACCCACGAGCCTGTGGGGCTGGGGCTACCACCCCATGGGCTCCTCTTCCCTCCTTGGTTGTCCCTGGTTGTAAGGAAGAAGCTGGGAATGTGTGGGGAGGAGGACAGGATGGACTTGCAGGGGGGGTAGGGAATGCCAGACCTCCAGTCGTAAGAAATCGAGGTTCATTAGTTCCACTACACGCAGAACAACTTGCTGAAGGAGCCTGAGTTCCAATATGAGAGCGTCCCTTTAACGCTGCGTCTGGGGGACCCTTTGATTTGGTTAATTAGACACAAAGTTTTTCTGTGCTGTGGGAGGCCGAGTATGTGCTGAGGAGCACAGCCACCCTGGGTTTACTAATGAGATAATTTATTGTGGCTGTCTGAGAGGCTGAGTGTACACAACTCCACCCGCACACACACCACCCACTCCAAGCCCTCTGCTCCCAGCTGGAGAGTCCTCGTGGAAGCGCTGTGCTTGGTCTCACACAGAGCCCTGCCAAGGAGCCATCCTTGCCTCGGGGGACTCGTGCAGGAGAGCCCAGTTTTCATCTAAATATATCCCCCCAACAGTTTTCACTGCTTCCCTGGCCGAACTTCTGAATTCCCCTATTTTTCAGCCTAAATTTGATTTTTGATTCAATCAAGTAGCTTTGTTTCTCCTTCTCTCTTCCTCTGCTCCAGAAAATCCCTCCTTACATAGCTCAAGTGTTAGGGCTTGCCTATACTTGAAAGTTAGCTCTGGATTAAGGGACATATAAATCTGAAAGACAGTAACTAACTCTTGAATGGTTCTGGAAAGATTTACTCAAAACCAGTCATTTTTTTCATAACTCAGTGCACTGGCTGGCCTGTACATTCCCTCCTGTTAGCAGCAGGATCGGGTAGGACAAGGTTTGTAAAAGGCAAGTCTTGTTTTTTCCAGCTGCTTTCTCCCTGTTGCTCTACAAGTAGATAATAATCTCCCCTTTCAGAGTTTGCCTGCTTAAATCCTCACGCTGTCACAGCAGAAATGGGTCTACAAAGAGATGCAGGAATTCCCCAAGTGTTTGGATCGCAAGGGGTTATTTCACAGGTAAAGAATGCAACACCCGGCCTCCCCGGGTGTCTCACCCGTCTCTGCCTCTCCATCGGGTGACAGAGTGTGGGTCTGTCTTTGCTGGGCTGCAGTTTCACAGGGCGTTTGCTCAGGGGAACGGCGCCACTCACAAGTGGCATGTTTCCGCGGAAGCCCTCTACAAGTGGCCGTGCTGCGCCGCAGCGCATCCCTGCCCAGTCCACCGCCAGCAGGTAGCCATCCCGAGATGCTGACGGAGCCTCCTGCCTCCCGAGCTGCAGGTTTGCGCTTGGAGAACCCTAATTATTGCATGCAGGGGCAGATCTGGGCAGTGCTCTGGGTGTACCTGAATTTAAGTTATTTAGGTTAGCAGCAAATTGCTCGGGATGGTTGCTCAGGGATTTGGGCAAACTATTCAAAGCAGAAGAAAGCGTCTGATGAATTAGCCAGTATTTTTGTTTGTGGACAATACCCCAAAAAAGAAAGAAACAAAACCTCCAGTTCTTACCAATGTGTTTGCTACTCAAAATTACTCTATGAATCATTTTTTACTGAATGTATTGCAGTCAGTGGGTTTCTGGTGTCCTGCTTTTATTTTCATCTTTGAGCTCTGGCTAACCAAAATTAGGACTGAGTGGCTGATTTCTGTCTCCCAAGTCCACACAAAGCTTTCAGGTCAGATGTAAATATGCAAGCATGACTTTTTTTATCCTATAAAGATTTTGCAAGCAGAAGTTGCAGCTGACAAATAATGAAAAATAAAATCAGGCAAGCTGCTACCACTAAATGAAATGCATAGATTTTTTATCAGGAGCAAAAGGGCACATTTTCCACAGTCCCACTCACGGGCATCCCCCCAAGGGAGAACAAGGCAGTAGCATCACAAGTGGGTGATATTCGATGGCATCGCCATGGCAGTGTGGCACATAGCCTCATCTCACACTAAATGCCATGGGCTTTGAGCACAGACCCCATGCTGTCTGCATCCTTCCTCAGTCTCTTTTCAGCCAAAAAACAACGTTGTGAAATGAAGTCACTGTACTGCAAGAGTCAGAGATGAGAAAAGGGAGGAAGAAAAAAATGCGGCATCTAAGTGGAGGAGCTGCAGATGGCCAGACGTGACTGTGAGGGAAGGGGAGGCAGCATTACGGTGCCGTTTCAGCTTTCAAGTTTTGTGCTCCCAGGATCTACATGCCATTTCTTGGATGTGGTTTACCCCGAGGGCAATCTCAACAGCTGTGAAGTTTCAGCAGATGAACAATGTAGTTTTCAATAAATTTCAAAAAGCAAACGAAAGGATTTTAACTCATTCATGCTAACCCACTTCTGGTCTGAAGGCTCTTTCGGACCTGAGTCCACTCAAATCGCGAGTGTTTCCAGGGCCTGACTGCTGGAGCACACCTGAGCTAGACTGCTCTCCTCCAAGTTCCCAGAGAGTTCTTTGCCATCACGTAGCCATGCCCAGGGTCCTGGGAGGTGTAGGTATATCTCTTCATTTACCTGTGCCACTTAAACCCCCCCGGTAACCTGTGGGTGGAGAAAGGCACCAAATGTGGAATGTGGATGTCCTCACCCCCTGGTGGGGAAAGAGGCGGTGGGAGAAAGAGAACTTTTGCAAATCTTCTCTTCTCGATGGTAGCTGCATCTCAGAATTTCAATTTCCTTTGCATTCACGTATCCAGAAGCAGGGCTTGTGCTCTCAAAGGCATGTTCTGATCCCAGCTGATGCCATTAGTTGCAACTGAAAGAAGAGCTTCTGTGTCCCCAAATTCCTCAGTCAATCCTAGCCAAGAAACCACCCCTTCCAAAACACCTCTGGTATATCCTCAGATCATGAGGATAAGGATTACTGTGAGCTCTATGAATTCACCTGCTAAATATGAGGTAAGATGGCAAACCTGAGACTCCATGTTTTCTTCATGGCCGCAGAGCACCCTGTAAGCAGTGCAGCTTAAAAGCCAGTGCTGGTTTGCTTGGTGTGTGTCTGGAGGATCCGAGCAATGAGACATTGCTCTTTGCTGCCTCTCCTCTGGCTGAGATCTGCCAGGCCGTTTTAGTGAGTCGAAAGCAGCGAGCTCACACCCCTTGCAGGAGATAACAGTGCTGAGTGGGCCCTGGCGGGATCTCGCACCTTTACAGGCTCCCTGTTTTACCTGCGCTGTCCTGGTCGATGGGCTTGGGGCTTGGCATTTCCTTCTCACCCAAATACCTGCCCAGAGGCCATTCCCTTCCACTCTTGCACAGCTGCTCCTTGACTGGTCTGGTTTCACCCCTCTCTGTTGCAGACGCACAGCAAACATCTCCGGAGGGCTGCCTCTGTGGTTCCCCAAGAACAGCTCCGGGGCGGGCGTGCTGATGGCTCTGAGGCGTCTGTCCTAAAACAACATGAAAGCAAATACGGAAGCGAGCATGGGGTCTGTGCGTAAGGCAAAGGCATCTGTGACCTTTCAGGAGACTGTTAGCACCAGCCCATGAACAGCTACTGCTTTGAACTAGATTATTACAGTAACTATCTGCCCCATCTCCCTCTGCAAAGACACAGCCTGTACAGCAGCCAGAGAGATCTTGTGCGATTCTGCAACCTCTACACAAACATTTCACAGCCACCTGCGATTTGGGGTCCTTTGTCTCAGCTTTCCAAAATGTCTCATGAGTTTTAATCACCACATTGCTCTCCCTGCCCTACTGAGACTGTCCAGCCATCAGCTTCCAACATCTCTTCTCAACTGGAAACTAAACACTGGATCTCGTCTTCTCCTCCATCTGCAGAAAAGGCCGGTGGTATCTCCTCTTCACATGGAGGGTTATTAATGCCTGCAAATGCACAAGGAAGCCCAGTCATATGCTTAATTTTGTCATAATTTCTGCTGAAATGATTTCAGCAGATGCAGTCTCCACCCCAGAGAGTGCTGAGCTCAGTGCAGAGACCACCCATAGGCTCCTCCATAGGAACAGTGCATCCCTCCTCTTCTGCAGGAACAGCCTGTCCTTCATCAAATGGGTGGTCTCAGCAAACACTGATGCTTTCTGTAAAGGCTGAGCACTGCACATGCCATACTGGATTCCTTCCCAGCCTTGCTGCAAGCTCTGTGGTGCTCCTTTTAGACTATTCTTCAGAGTCTTCTGTTTGGTCTCTGGGTGCTTCCCTGCACCTGAGGCTTCTATGTTGAGTGTGGGATAATGCACTCTCAGAGTTCAGCAACTGCTGTCCAAAAGAAAGGATAAACTTCTTGTGACTCGAGGTCTGCCACAGCCTGACAGCCCATTTACTGCAGTGACATTTGTTAGTGGCAACAAAGTCTGGGTCACGGATGTGTCCTTCCCCACAGCATCTAGGGTAGCGTGAGCTCCGAGCTGCAGGGCACTGCACCACTGCTGCATAAACTAACAGTTGTGAGAGCCGCTTTGCATCCCAATGGGAGCCAAGAGTGTGTTCACACCAAGCAAAATCCACACCTACGTGATCTCTCTTCTTGGCTATCCCCTCTACACTGAGTTTGCTTGTTCTCCTGGCTCACATCCTTACTGCTTTCATGTGGCTTCATTCGGCCAGAGCCCACAGCACTGCCCTGGTGCCAGGCAGAGGCCCCACTGATGCCTATTTCTGCTCACTCAGCCCCTGCCAGCCCAGCTGCTTCCCTACCATGAGCACAGCCACCCCTCAGTCCTACTGAGACGGGGGAGCACGCTCTCCTTGCTGCTGCTGGCCCTGCCTTGCCAAGCTGGCCTGCACACCCCAGGGGTGAGCGCCTTCCACTTGTGGCAGGGAAAGCACGATGCAGGGTGATGCCAGAGCGATGCAGGGGGGGCAGGAGGGTCCCGGCAGCAGTGAGGCTGAGCTGAGGGGCTGGGGGAGCGGCACCTGTTCCAGGAAGGGGAGTTCAGCAAAGTTTGCTGAGGAAGGGGGAGAGGGAGGGAAGTAAGAGGTTTGGCTGCTCTGAGCAGAAACGTCTGTGAAGAAAAGCCTCGACCCACACCCTGAATTCCATAGATCGGCTCTAGGGACAGAAGGAGGGAGGGAGGACAGGACAGGACATTTCCAGCAGAGCTGCCAGTTGTTCGTAAAAACCTCATCTCACCAGCCCTGCCTGCCTCCTCCCCCCTCCCCTCCACCGCTCACTCTGGGTTTTATTGACGCAGTCTCCCTTAGGCTAGAGGGAATCACGTCCCAGGAGACATTCCAGTCTCAGCTCGGCTTCAGAGGGGATCAGAGGGAGCCAAGGGTGGGGGGCGTTTCACCAGGATGTTGCATTTGCGGAGAGCTGGCAAGTTGAGAGCACTGCAAGACGGCGCTAGCAGCCTCCTTATCAGACATGGAGCAGCCGCAGGCTGGAGTCGAGTCTCTGCTCAGCTCAGCATCTACCAGTCACTTCTGCTCTGTCCAGGCTGCTGGCTAGAAGCTCTTAACCTGGGCTCTGCCACGTGGTGGGTGCATGTCCATGCACAGGGAATCTCACCCTTTTGCTCGGACGATGAACACACCTGTTAGCGGCATGCAGCCCGGTCCAGGCTGCCACAGGGGCTCAGCCCAGGCTAGGCCCTTAACTGAGCACCAATGGGGCCTCAACCACCAGCTCCTTGTAGCCATCGCACTCTGCGTCAGTCGGGGCTGACACCTCTCGCCAGGAATGGGAGCTGGCTCCCCGGCGTCTGGCTCCTCAGGTGAATTGTGGTGTGCCCTGAGTGTATGCCAGGAAAATGCCAGCAGATGAAACTCTATCTCAGGCCAAGAGACATGAAGATGGATGTGTTTTCCTTGCTTGGCTTATCTTGCAGGCAGTGCTTCTCACCAGAGGCCGGCACTGTTTGTGTGCGCTCGGCTCCTGGCACGGGGGCAGGAGATGATTAGACAACAAACACCGTGGCATACCTCTCCCGGGGCTGCAGCCTGCTCCAGCCCTGCCGAGACCATGGCCCAGCAGGGAACTGCAGAATCCGAGGGCTGGCTGGAGAAGAGGGAGGAAGAACTGCACAACCCCACAGCTGCTCAGCACCCCGAAAGCTGCAGTGCGAGCTATGGGGTGCTGAGGCTGCAGCTGCTTTGGCTTCTCCCCAGGGACCACTCCTGGGCCAGACCCCTGCACAGATGCAGTGCACCTCTGCAAGGTGAGGGGCAGGACCAGCCCATCCTGTTCATTCCTAGGTTGGAGGAGGCAGCAGTGCCAGCCCAGCAGCCCTGCAAGTAGTCATGCCCCCAGCCCAGGGACTCTGCTCCACTCGTGCCCCTAGCTTTCGTAAGGGCAGTACACCATGCAGATCCCAACCTCAGCAGACTCTCCACTGCTGGGTTCAACCCAGAATTACAGTCAAGGAAGTTCTTTTTTCAAAGGCAAAACCAAATAAATGCAAAATAAGTAGTAGTGAATCAAGCAAAACTTTCTGGAAATTCATAGTGAGACTGTTGCACTGGCCTAGTTCAGAAGAAGTCTGGGAAAATAGTCAAAACATTATATACAGGCATTTTCAAGGTGCACCATTATGATCCAGGACAGCCTACACAATTCCAGACATTCTCATTTAAAAGATTTTAAAAAGCTCCAAAGAGCTTTGAAGCAAAACATTTTGCTCACCAATGAACATTTTGACATATTATTTTACATTACGTATTACTTTACTTTTCCACTTGTGAGTCCAGGCCTGAAGGCAAAATTTGCCCTAACTCCACATCTTCTTCTTGCCCCTTCCCCACGCCCATGGTTTAGGCTGCCAGCTCAGAACTGGGTAATTCAAGGCCTGTTCAAGAAATACTCCTGACCCCTTGTTTACAAGGGCAGTTCAGCGTGCGTGAATCCCAGCCTTGTTTGTACCTACCACCACTTGTACAAACACCCACTTTGGCTGTCCAGGAGAAAACAAGATGCCAGGGCCAAAGAAAAGAGGAATCCCGAAAGCAAGAGGCTGAGAACAGAGACTTGCCTGGTGGGGATGCATCGCCATTTGTCACCCACCGAGCAGTGATGCTGGAAACAACAATTCATGTGAGAAGAGGAAAGACATTAGAGGAGAGAAATCAAAGGGGTTTCTCTGTCCTGAGGATTTGGCTCCTGGACTCTATTCCAGCTACTCATGGAAATATCCAGGAGGTGTAAAGCTCCATGCTGACTTTGCAGGGAACCTAAAAGCAGGTCCCCAGCCACAGAGAGTACAGCTGTGAAAATCACACCAGGGAGGTGGCAGTAAACAAAGGACTTTGGACAGACAGGCTTAATCCATTTAAATTCAGTTTCTCTCTCACTTCCCCCCTTTTCCTTTAGTTCTCATCAGAGACCTCTCAGTCCCAAGTTCCTTGGGACAGCAGTTTCACGCCCAAGTGGCCCATGGACTGAAAGAGTTATTCCACCTCTTTGCTGCTCACAGCAGAGCAGAATCAGACCCAGTGTTTGCTTCCTCCCTCTTGCACAGTCTCTTTCTCCCAAATACCTGCTGGGGAGGGGGCTGCTGAGGGATGTGTGTCCCCGCTGGTGATTCCCGTTGAGACTCACGTCACGATGCAGCTTTGCCTGCCCAAGTGTTCACAAAGTCCCTCCTTGCTGGAAAGCCCTTGGGGAGTGGAAGCGGAGTGGAAGGAGAGTTAATGCTTGTGGCCAGCAGGACTTGGAAAACTCATGACAGCTCTACTGCTCGTGAGGACTGGAAGGCACTGAGGCAGATGCCAAGCAAGAAGAGACACACATGGGGATGTTGTATCAGCAACAACAGTGACCTGAGGGACCTCCTCATCATGAAGGCTTCCACTGAGCTTCTGCAGCCATCACAAGATCTCTGAACCCCAAATTTGGCTCCAGCCTGGCAGGAGCTCCAGGAAAGCAAGCAGACAGTGCCTGCACTGAGACATGTCAGGCTGTCAGCGTTCCTTGGCTGGAGTGGGAGCCCTGTGAGCATCTGTCAGCAGCCTCTGTATGTTTAGCAAGCTGCAGACTGAGGTAGGGATGAAGGCTGCATGGGCAGACAGTGGCTGAGAGAGCTCCCAGTGCAGGAGTGCTACTGCAAACAACTTCTGCAGGCTGCACACAAGACCTCAGCCTACCCAATGGGTCATTTTCCTGCTGCTAAACATCTATTTGCTCGGCTGGGAAATATTTGTAATTCCAGATACATCATACAATTTCTTTTACATTAAGAAGTGCCGTGGCAGGAGACAGCACTTCTCATACACAGTTCCATCTCTGCAAGGACCATGTTTCCCAGAACATCCCCTTCAAAAGTCTCCCTTTATTAAGAAGAGCCAAAGTGCCTGTCACTGCCTCACAGGCTGCTCCCACACCTCTCCCCGCTTCCCCAGGGCACCAACAGACTCCACTGCTATGGGCTGGAAGGCACCAAGCTCCCAGAGACACCAGCATTCAAAGAAAAGACACTAAAGAAAAGAGAGACAAAGGCAGGAAAACTTTTCTTGCTGGGACCCAGCTGTCTGGCTCAGAGTGAGGCAAGAAAGTAGGATCTGCTCTGCATTCCCGGGGCACAGCCTGAATAGCAGGAGAAGGGTAAATCCCACAGTGTAAAGTCTGAGCCCTGTGAACACCAGCTCATTGGTTCTTCCTTTTTGCTTTTTCACTCCTCCCCTTCACCCTCGTACAAGGAAGGCCTCAGGGATACACCAAGCACACTGCTCTGGAGCGGGGACATGTCGCTAACAGCCCACTAGCTGAGCACGGCAGCACCTTCCAAGCACAGCCACGACCAGGCTCTTTCTTCTCGCATCTGCTCACCGTATCCAGTATTTACATTCTCAGCGAGGTTCCCATAAAACAAAACATGAACAACTGATCACAGACAAATAAAATGGTAATACAGTCAGGGATGTCAGGAAGCTTTACTTGCTCCCTGCACACCAGGCTAGGCAGCTGGAGATCAAAGTTTTCTTATGTGCATGCATTTCTTGAAACAATTTGCAGCTAAACTCAGTCTGCTGAGGGGATGCTGACACAGACCAGGGCTTCTCCCGTAGAAACAGGAACCGAGAAACCAGATCTGTGCGTTGCTGCCTCCATCTCCAGGTGGCTGAGCAGACGGAGGTTTGGCATCTCCAAAATGGGGGGCTGCCTCCCTCAGCATCCTGCACAGGGAGTGGTGAGGGAAGGGCTGGGGGCGCACAGATGGCTTTAGCAGATGCCATCCCAAGCAAAGCAGGGATGCAGACACATTTTGTGCCTTAAACCCAGAGACTAGTGGGGACTGAGAGGTCTCGGTGGGCACTGAGAGGATTGCGGTACCCCTAGGAGGGAGAGGAGACACCTTTTTAAACCGACCAATTTAAAGCCATCCCGCTCCGGGCTGGAGCTTAGGGGACTCCGACCGCTGCAGATGCGAAATAGAAAAAAACCACACCCCAAAAACCAGGCGGCGAGGCAGAGCATCACCCCCGGGGGACCTTCACAACCTGCTTCGGGGGGGGACACCCCGGTTGCAC
>NW_009730696.1:0-6125 GCF_000703405.1 Apaloderma vittatum
AGGGGATCCCCAGCCCAGCGTCCACTGGGTCCTCTTCGACGGCACGGTGGTGAGACCTCTGCAGCTTGTGAACGCAAAGCTGTTCCTGTTCCCCAACGGCACCCTGCACCTCAGCAGCGTCGCCCCTTCCGACAGCGGCACTTACGAGTGCATCGCCACCAGCTCCACCGGCTCCGAGAGGAGGGTGGTGAGCCTCGTGGTGGAACGCAGAGATACGCTTCCAAAAATAGCTACCGCTTCTCAGGGAATGACTCGGCTGAATTTTGGGGACCGGCTGCTTCTGAACTGCACCGCGACTGGGGAGCCAAAGCCCAGGATCATCTGGAGGTTGCCCTCCAAGGCAGTTGTCGACCAGTGGCACAGGTAGGAGCCCCGTTCTCCCCCTCCTCCTTCAAACGTCAAGGGCTGCCTTCCCTGGTGCTCAGGTAAGAGACTGGCACGTCACTGAAAATTGCGGGCTAAATTCACTTTTTCAGGTTTAACGGAAAATACTGGACTAAATTCACTTTTTCAGGTTTAACATCTGTGGTGACGGCTTGTTATTGCACCTCTGATAACAGACCACACGGATTGTTGTAACTAGGTGGCCTTACCAAAATGTGTACAAGCCCGTATTCGAACTAAGAGAGCTGATGTTAATCATACACGGGCCGAATTTTGGTCATTTTATTCTCCTGTGATTTAAGGTGGATTCTTAATTTGTGCCAGTACATGGTTTGCACTTCAACAGAAACTGACATTAATAAAGGGGATTTGGGTATTTCTAAATAGTGGTAAGTCTTTGCCATACGACTTCTAAAGAATTACCAATGTTTAGTTTCATTGATGACAGCCACATAAACAACATTTAGTGCTCTTCCACCATAAAACTGACACATTTCTTAATTGTTGAAACAAACTAATTTAGAACTATGAAAACCACAGAAAGTGACTCGTGCTAGAACTTCCGTCTTCACAGCCAGAGAGTTCGCAGTGCTCGTGCTGGCAAGAGGCGTGTCTGTAAACCTGTGACAATCAAACATTTAGATTAACAGAAGCGAAAGGCTCGGTCCATAATTCTTCTCCTTTCTCCCCCACAACAGAATGGGAAGCCGAATCCATGTCTACCCCAACGGATCCTTGGTTATCGAGGCAGTTACTGAAAAGGATGCAGGTGACTATCTGTGTGTCGCGAGGAACAAAATTGGAGATGACCTGATACTGATGAAAGTCAGCATCACAATGAAACCAGCCAAGATTGACCAGAAACAGTATTTCAAGAAACTGGTGCCGTACGGAAAAGATTTCAGAGTGGACTGCAAAGCCTCCGGGTCACCCGCGCCGGAAATATCCTGGGGTTTGCCGGATGGGACGGTGATCAACAACGCCATGCTGGCAGACGACAGCGGGCGCAGGTCTCACAGATATGTCCTCTTTGACAATGGAACTCTGTATCTCAACAAGGTTGGAGTAGGAGAAGGAGGAGATTACACTTGCTATGCTCAAAACACGCTGGGAAGAGACGAAATGAAGATCCACATCACAGTCGTCATGGCAGCCCCTCAGATAAAGCACAACTACAAGACACACGTCACAGTGAACGCTGGCGACATGGTGTTGCTGGACTGTGAAGCTGCTGGAGAACCCAAGCCAAAAATATTCTGGTTGCTGCCTTCCAGTGACATGATCTCCTCGTCAACAGCCAGACACCTCCTGCACGTCAACGGTTCTCTGTCGGTCAGTCGGGTCAAACTGGTAGATGCCGGCAAATATATGTGTGTTGCTCGTAATCCCGGAGGGGACGACACAAAACTGTACAAACTGGATGTCGTTGCTAAACCACCCATCATAAACGGTTTATACACGAACAAAACCATCATGAAAGTGACGGCGGTGAGGCATTCGAAGAAACAGATTGACTGCAGGGCGGAAGGGACGCCTCCCCCTCAGGTCATGTGGATCATGCCTGACAATATTTTCCTAACGGCTCCGTATTACGGGAGCAGGATCACAGTACACAAAAACGGGACGCTTGAGATCCGGAACATAAGGCCTTCAGACACAGCAGATTTTACCTGTGTGGCCCGTAATGACGGCGGGGAGAGCGTGCTGGTGGTGCAGCTGGAGGTTTCGGAGATGCTAAGGCGACCCATGTTTAAAAACCCGTTCAACGAAAAAATAATAGCAACCCCTGGGAAAAGCACCATGCTGAATTGCTCGGTGGATGGGAACCCCCCGCCCGACGTCAGCTGGATGCTGCCCAACGGCACGTGGTTTTCCGGCGGCATCAAGACTTCCCAGTTCCTCTCGGGAAGCGGCGGCACCCTCACCATCCACAGCCCTGACCGGCACCAGGCGGGGAAGTACCGCTGCGCCGCCAGGAACCAAGTTGGCTACATCGAGAAGTTGATCATCGTGGAGGTGGGCCAGAAGCCCAGTATCCTCGCCCACCCTTTGGGGCTGGTGACGGGGAGCCGCTGGCCCTCCACTGCCTGTCCGATGGGAGCCCTCGCCCCAGCACGGCGTGGACCCTGCCAGGGGGGCACGTGCTGGACCGGCCGCAGGTCAATGGGAACCACGTCCTGCTGGAAAACGGCACGCTGCTCATCCGGGAGGCCACCGTGCATGACAGAGGGGATTACGTGTGCAAGGCTCACAACAGTGCCGGAGAGTCCTCCGTGACGGTGCCGGTCGTGATCGTGGCGTACGCGCCCAGGATTACGAGCAGACCCCCGCGGACCGTGCACACGCTGCCTGGCGCGGCCGTCCAGCTCCACTGCGTCGCACTGGGAATACCGAAACCCGAAATCACCTGGGAGTTACCTGACCGCTCGCTGCTCTCTACAGGTCACTGGGGCCGGGCATCTGGGAACAAGCTGCTTCACCCGCCGGGGACGTTACTCATCCAGAATCCCCGACCCTCAGACTCTGGCGCGTACAAGTGCACAGCGAGGAACCATCTCGGCAGCGATTTCACTGTAACGTACGTTCACGTCATCTGAAATCAGAAATATGGAATGAGTGATGGTCAACAAAGCCTGCAGCTGGACTAAGCTCTTTCTTCCTGGAGTGCACTTAATCCAAGGCAGCCAGAGGCACCCAAGTGCCAAAACACATTTACAGTACTTGGTGTGCCAAAAAAAAAAAAAGAGAGAGGAAGGGCTTGGGGAAAATTAGATCTAGCAGCATCACTCAGAATTGGTTCTTTCAGTGATTAAACTGACTTAAATAACAAGAGGCTGAAGGCACTTCTGCTCTGCCAGCAGACACTGAATATCAAATGAAATTAGTTGCTGGAAATGTACCTAGAAATACTCACCAAAGGACAGACATTAGTTAAATGCCAACCACCTTGTACGACTATCATGGGCGGGGATCACGTAAAGCAAGAGTATCCGAGAACCAAAGAGCAGGTTTTATTGTGATGCAGATTACCTTCTTAATACGTTTGAATATTTAGTATGTTTTTTAAATAAATATTCAATGGCGAAAGAAGTAGTGAAGCATTTTTAGTAATAGAGCTCTGTTTCACACAGTCTGTTTCGCAGGACTTTGAAATGATATACACAAACAACTTCGTTCTCATTTTCAAATGAGAAAAAGTGTATGGACTGCCTGTAGAAACACTCTCAATATAATTTTCCCACTGTCAGAACAGCATTTGCTGAAGACTTCTCACTAGTAAGCTTTAGCTACTGTGAAGAACAGCAAATCTCCTTAAAAAAGACTGAACAGAAGTAATTTTTCTGTGGGTAAGACTCACCTGAGTACTGTAAAAGCCAATCCAAATCTGCTTTCCCAGAGATTTCTGTGCAGCGAGAGTTATTTCATGAGCTGGTCGTACCGCCTCCCAAGTCCCCCGAGGGTTGCGCAGCGCAGTCCTCCCCCTCCCCACAAACCACCTGACTGTGAGACCATCTATGAACTAATTTGGCAAACTGAGTTAATACAAAACAGTGAAAAAATAATCCCAAGTACATTTTTAATGCCCTGCCTGTTCCACTTCCAAAATCAGTGCATTTCTTTTTTACAAAAATATAGACTTTATTCTGTTTTTTCCAACTCTAATACAGGCAAAATTATGAGATACTTGTGCAGGTTTGAATAATGATTCGTCTGTGGTGATTTTGGTTTATAATTTACCTGTGGCCTTGCATTCAGCTGACAACCCATAGCGCCTCACACCACTGAAACTCGCCCCGTGTCCAAGGCTCAGACCCAGAATAATGTGAAACACGTTCCCTGGAGCAGGGACGGGGAACAGAATCACAGAATCATTCAGCTTGGAACAGACCTTCGGGATCGAGTCCAACCCCTGATCCTGCTCTACAGAGCTCCCCCCTGACCCATTTGCCCCAGCACCACATCTCATCGACCTCTAAACCCCTCCAGGGATGGGGACTCAACCACTTCCCTGGGCAGCCTCTTCCGAACTCTGACTGCTCTTGCTGGGAAAAATCTTTTCCTACTGTCCAGTCTAACCCTGCCCTGTTGCAGTTTGTGGCCGTTCCCTCTTGTTTCATCGTTCATTCCCCATGAGAAGAGACCAACCCCAACCTCTCTACAATGTCCTTTCAAGTAATTGTAGAGCACGATGAGATCCCCCCTCAGCCTCCTCTTCATCAAACTGATCAGTCCCAGCTCCTTCAATTGCTCCTTGTAAGATCTGTTCTCCAGGCCCTTCACTCACTCCAACACCTCGATATCTCTCCTATAGAGGGGTGACCAAAACTGCGAGGTGCCCAACTCCAGTTTTGGGCACCTCGACCCAAGAGAGATCTCAAGGGGCTGGAGGGAGCGCACACTCAAGGTGCACCTACGGAGCCACCGAAGGGCGGATGGGGCCTCTTCCACCCTCACTTTGCGACGGCGGTCACCGAAGGCGCTGAGGGAGACGCGAGAGTTCGCTCGCTGAGAGGCTTTACCAGGTTTCCCTGCGGGAGCGGAGCAACACCCATTCCCTGCCTGTCGCTGCCGCGTGTGCTCCTTCGCATCCAGCCCCTGCGAGCTCTGCGCTAAAAAGACGAAATATGAAACGCTGCTACTTCTAAGTAGGTTTATTAACGTTACATTGTGGCTTGTAATATAAATTTAAGAAGTTCTAATACAAGCGATAAACCCACTTCAGCACCTTCTTACCACAATAAGAGCAAGGGAAGATTGGTACTTGAAATGAAGGACTTTATAAAGTGCATATGAAAATTACAGTCAAATAAACACAATTTAAATTGATGCTTGTTCTACCAACGAAGAAAGAACTGAACATTTTAATGAACAAATTAACTTTTACGCCAAAATCAGAAGTGCCTTTCAGTTCAGTAGTTTGGTCCAGTGCAGTTCTCTAAAAAAAACCCAAGACAAAAAAAAAACCAAACACAAAAATCCCCAACAAAAAACAAGAATAAAAAAAACCTCAAAGTGTTTCCCACAAATAAATAAATCCAGCATCCTTTGTCCTCTTGAAAAGTAACAGGACCTAAAAAGCACCAAATTCATAAAATCTGCAATAACATTCTTCAAACAGGCCCACAAGTCCAGACATTTAAACCTAGTTAAAACACACATGAAAAAATAAAAAAAACAATCCCCAAATCCAAAAACCCCCCACCTTGTGACATACTCACATCAACCGCAGCACAAAAAAAAATGATCATCGAAATAATAAGAGAAGGAAAAAACCAAAGTCTGCTGTCTAGCGATGACCAGTGCATTGGGTTTGGACCGTCCTGCTCTTCAGTGCAAACGCGAGGCGGCGGCTCCCACCTAGAAGGGCGCGGGGTGCCCGTACTGGCTCGCTCCCTGCTGGGGCTGGCTACCTGCAGGACAGAGCCAAGAGCAGCGTTTGTGCCGCCTCACCTGCAGAAACACCTGGAGCCTGTTCCTCCTGCCCTGGCGCTCCCCGAGGCGCCCAATGCTGCCAGGGCCGGCCCTTCCCATGGGGCTCTCTCCCTGTGCAGCAATGGGGGGTGGGGGGGAAAAAAGTAGAAAAGGGCTAGCAAACCAGCCCGAGCCACCAGCCCCAGTCTTGTGGCACCTGGGGCTTCTTGGGGCGCCGACAGAAACCTCGGGGTGCAGCGGCACCAGGGTTTGGGTATGGCATCGCTGCTGGGAGAGGTGACCGGCCGCCAGCGGGGAACGACTCGCCC
>NW_009730697.1:0-1622 GCF_000703405.1 Apaloderma vittatum
AGCCCCAGCCGCTCCAGCTCCAGCCGCCCGGCGCTCAGCACCGCATCCACCTGCACCGACTGCTCCAAGTTGCCTGGGCAAAGGGAGAGGACATGGATGAGAGGCAGGGAACTGGGCAGGGTTGGTTCTGGACAGGCTCCAGGGACTCAGACCCTCAGCAGCAGGCAAAGTCTAGGGAGCGGGTGCAGCAGGGCATGGAGGCATTGCAGCTTGCCAGTGATCACAGATAAGCAAATAGGGGTGTGGCTCCAGGCAGGGTCTGGACACATCTCTCTCTTACAGATGGGAGATGATTTCCACCCCCTTGCAAAGCTTCTCGGATGCAAGAGTCCTGGAGCACTCGGGAACGTACTCAAGATCATCAAAGCAGGAGGAGGTGGAGCAAAACCAACCAGCAACAAGAAGAGAACCCAGGCCAACACAGCTCTCAGCTCCAAAGGGACTGAGCCCTCAAGCCCAGCCCTGCTCCTCCTGGAGATGCCAAGGGAGATCAGCGTCCCCACACCAAGAACACACACATTCAGCAAGTCCCAATTCATTCTGCACAAGGGCTTTCCTTGAGACATGAGTCACCTGGGTCTCACCTAGGCTGCTCAGGAGGTCGTTCAGGGTCTTGATGTCCGAGATGAGCGAGCCCCGAGCTTCCTGGAGACTTCTTGCCATCTCACTCACCTCTGTCCCCACCTTCCAAAACAGACGGACACACAGATCAGGGACACCATTCGCCCTTGGCTGGACAGGAGTGGGGAGGGCATCCCAGGAAAAGTCCCCAAGGCATTCCTCATACAGTGGAGTCCAAAGGCTGAGTTGCTCTCTATGCTTTGAGCTGCAGGCAAAGTCCCTTCCAGGCCCCAGAAGACACAACCTGCCCCAGGGGATCCAACTCACCTGCTGTGCTTCCTCCAAGTCCCCCTTGAGCTTCTCAGCCACACGCTCCTGCCGGGTCAGCTCTTGCTGGGTCTTGTTGGCATGTGTGGCAAGTTGGCTGGCATGCTTGCGGACCTGCTTGCTCTCCTGCAGCGCAGCCTGTGCCCTCTGCAAAGGGAAGGAGATGGGGACAGTCACCTGGGGACACTCAGTGGGGCTGTGTTTGGCTCCTAGTCTGGAGCCCTGGTTGGGTGCATCTTCCTGGTCTGCACACAGACATGGGTGGGCTGTGCTGGACTGACATCAGAAGCTGTAACTTGGAGATGTGCAGCCCTGGCTGCAACAGCCTGAGCTCCTCCTGTGATGGCTGCCAGCCTGGCCATGCCCTGCAGCCTGGCATGGGCTCCCCACAGCCCACATCCCTCCGCTCAGACCTTGGCACTCTCCCCAGAGACTTGCTCAGCCTCCCCAGCTGTCCTCTGGGCTGCGGTGGAGATGGACAAGGAGTTTCCCAGCGTCTTCTCTGCCTGTTTAATCTTCCTCTGGGCCTCTGCCATCGCTCTGTCCCGCACAAGTGCCATCCTCCTGCTCAGAGCAGCCTGGCCCTTTCGATGCCCCAGCACCTTCCTCATGCCTGTGGGGACAACTCAGCTGTCACCAATGTCCCTTCCTGCCCTTGGCACCCAGAGCCAACATGGTGAGAGTCAAGCTATGGCCAGAGATGCTCTGACCAGTGCCTTTTACCTTCCAAGCTG
>NW_009730697.1:1654-2098 GCF_000703405.1 Apaloderma vittatum
CGGCGGAGGTGGCCATGCTGTGGGCAGAGCCAGCCTTGTCCCGCAGCTGCGGAGAGGAGACATGGAGTGAGGCCAAGGAGGGGGCAAAGAGTTGCACCCAGCTGGGAAATGTGTGTCCCAGCCTGCTTCCACTCAGCAGGCAAGCTCCTTGGGAGACACAGAAGCCTGAGGAGAGATGTCTCCCAAAACATCTGTTCACAGTCCCCTGGGTGCAGGCATGGTCCTTCTGGTTGCTCGAGTAGTGGGGATGGGGTCACCCACCCTCCCGTGCCCTGGGGGGGGAGGGATGCACCCAGCAAGGGACACCCCATAAAAGCAAGCAGCAATTACCTGCTGGAAGCCACGAGTCCTCTGCAGCTCCCGGCGCAACCTGGCTGCCATAGCGCGGGACGCCTTGACAGCCTGACGAGCTGACGGCTCCTACGCCTCTCGTGCCTGACTCCG
>NW_009730697.1:2220-5007 GCF_000703405.1 Apaloderma vittatum
TTCCGGAGCCATGGCTCCAGCCCGGTCTGGCAGCGTCTGCTGCATGGCCAGGGATGCCAAAGGCTCCATGAGAACATCTCCCAGCCCGGGAAGCAGTGCTGCCCAACAGGTAAAGCAGGGGATGCAAGCAGGAGCCTTAGCTTGGACGCTGCTCACCTGTCCCAGTGCAGCCACCTGCAGAAGTGTCTTGGCCATGTCTGTGTTCACCTGCTGCACAGCCGTGAAAGCTCTCCTGGCCTCCTCTGCCACCTCCGCCACGCCAGTGCCCAGCTCCTCCCGCGCCTGCTGGATTTCCTCGTACCTACACAGAGAGAATGCTGCTGTCACCCAGGGCCCTCCCGTCCCTTGAAGGATGTAGATGACTGCTCAAGACCTGGTCCTGGACACAGATGTGGGAAAACATGCAGGGCTTTCCCTGAAACACCCCCAGCACAGAGCGCCCTGGCTCTCCACTTTGCGACACTGCGGTGAAATGAGTTTAATGGGACTCAGCACATCCCTGTTGGGCAGACATCAAATCACAGTGACCAAGTCCTGTAGCAGGGACCTGGCCAGAGGCAAGGGGCTGTGGTGCCCTGCCAGCCCCTCACCCGGCCTCCAGCTCATGCCGCACATCCCACGTCGTGTTCCCCTCCAGCAGACTCAGCAGGAGCTCAGAGCTGGCGTTGGTGACATGCAGAGCCCTCCTGACCACCGCCTCCACCTGTGCCACAGCATCCTCGTGGCTGCAGGGACAAGGACGCCCAGAGAGATGATATTAGGATTGGCATCCTGGGAAAGGAGTGGCCATCTCACACCCTAGGCTGGGCAGGCATTACCTCTTGGCCAGTGCCCGTGCCTCCAGCGCCTGATGGCTCCAGTTCGTGGGCTGAGGGATTTCCTGGAGAATCTCCTTGAAATGCAAACAGGAGTGAGACTCCAGCTGGGAGTATGGAACCCCAGACCACACCAGCACAGCACTAACAAAAACTTCCTGAAAGCCACAAGGAGGCTTGCAAACAGGAGCAAGCAAGAGAAATAGCTCCTCTTGACTCAGCTGCAAGGGCAGCTATACTCACAGGGATCCCAAGCTTTCCCACTCACCTGCTGTGCTGGTCTGCACATCCCACCACCCCCAGGACAACTACCAGCCCTCCCCAGGAGCCTAGGGCCAGTGGGAGCCCGCACCATGGTGGCCAGGGTGTCCGCAGCGTGCAGGATCTCCCGCTGTGTGGAACGTAGCACGGCCTCGATCTCTGACAGCAGGACGCAGGTCTTGGGGGGTCCATGGCCGGAGCAGCCGGTGGCCTGGCTGGCATTGCTGAGACGGCCCTGAGCGGTGGCCAGCGCCCCTGCGAGCCACCCCACCTGTGCCAGGAGGGCAGCCTGGGCACCTGCAGGCAGCACAAGTGGCTGCTTGTTGCTCACAGAGGTACTCAGGAGTCTTTGCTCACCTATGGGGCTGCCCCCATGGCTGAGCATCCCTCCTTCCACCTGCTGATGAAATGGGAAGATGGTGCCTCCCAGCTCCCAGTTGCTCAGGAGGGACCCAGGGATGCAGCACCCCAACTGCTGATGCTCCATCTCTGGTAATGCCCGTTGCTCAAACCACACGGGTGCAAGCACCCCTGTGGTGCTCAGTCCTGTACAAAAGGGCACGGTCCCCACAGCTGCCCTCCCCATCTCGATCACCCCATCACCCATGTTGAGCCCAGCGCTAACCTGAGACCTCCTTGCACCCACCCAGCATGTCACAGCTCCTGTGGGAGCAGGGTGTCCCTGCAGGGGTGATGTGGGCCTCTCTCCATGGTGGAGGGAAGAGGTGTTCCCTGTACCTTGCAGGAGGTGAGGGCTGGGCAGCCCATCTCCCCGGGGTGCATCTCCCAGCATGGAGGACTGTCCTGGGTGGGCATCGCAGCCTGGTTTTTGCAGCCATTCCTCCATCTCCAGCAGCCTGGCCTTCAGCCGGTCAGCCTGCCGGTGGGACGTGGGAGGACATGATGGGACGATAAGGGAGCACAGGGGCCGGGGTGCTGCAACCACCCTGACAGGGCACAGGCTGTACCTCATCCTTCACCAGCCCATAGCAGGCAGGACACTGCTGGCAGCGGGAGCCTGACAGGGCAAGGAAGAAGTTGGCCTGGCACTGGTCGCACTTGTAGCCCACAAAGCCGGGGCGGCAGAGGCAGGTGCTGTTCTCATGGCACTGCAGGGTCACCGAGCCCAGAGGGGAGCAGTTGCAGGCTGCAATGGTGGCAGAAAGGCGTCACACTGCGGCTGCCAGTCCTGGGCTTGTGTCTGAGGCATGATCCCCATCCCCGTTACCTCGGCACCCCCTGGCAGAGAAGCCGAAGAAGCCGTGGTGGCACCGGTCGCATTGCTTCCCCGTGACACCCGGCTGGCAGGAGCACTGCCCTGTCAGCACGTGGCACCCGCTTTCTCTTGACCCTGTTGGGTGGCACTTGCAGCTGACACCGAGAGGTAGAAGGTGATGAGTGAGAGGTAGATGCAAAGAGCAGAGACCAGAGCCACAGCTGTCCTCTTGCAGCCCCATGCCGTGCCCCACACACCTTGTGCACCCCACGGCGGGCTGCAGGCCGGAGGACCCGGGTGGAAAACTGTCACGTGTGGGAGGCAGCGGCACTGGCCCGTGCTGGGATCACAACCCTCCTTCCCTGGAGCAGAGCCATCAGGATTGCAGTCACAAGCTATGGGAGACAAAATGCTGCTTACATCCTGGCATGGGGCTGGCTGATTGGACAGTGAGAAATTCCTGAGCGTTTGGGGCTGACCTGGACCAATGACCAG
>NW_009730697.1:5080-5431 GCF_000703405.1 Apaloderma vittatum
AGGAGACCCCGGGGGAGCGGGGCCAGCCTCCAGGGCCATACTTACGGGCACACTTCCCTGCAGGGTCAGGAGCCAGCGCGTTCCCGTAGAAGCCTTGCAGACACCTCTCACAGTGCTCGCCCGTCGTGTTGTACAGGCAGCGCAGGCACTGGCCGGACATGGGGTCGCAGTTCCCCACGGCGTTGAGATCCACGTTCCCGTGACACTGGCAAGGGACGCAGGGACGCACAGGGCCCCTCTGGCCCAGGGGGTCCCCAAAAAACCCATCATCGCAGAGCTCACAGCGTTTTCCTGGGGAAGGTGAAAAAGTGGGGAGGGTCCGGCTGTGCTGCTGCTGCCCACAGGCCCCCC
>NW_009730697.1:5514-5946 GCF_000703405.1 Apaloderma vittatum
GGCACGGCTTGCAGTCGTCGAAACGCCCTATGAAGGGGTTGCCATAAAATCCGGGGCTGCAGCGCTCGCAGGAGGGACCTTCTGTGTTGTGCAAGCACTGGCAGTGCCCTGCGAGGAGGAGAACGGAGCTGAGGGTCTGCAAATACCCATCCCCAAGTAACAGCAGGAGGGATGGAGCGCCAAGTGCTGAGCGTGGCACACCACGAGCTGAGGGGGATGCGCAGCTCCAGCTGGATTTGCACATCCCCAGCCAGGATCTGGGAACATTTTTCCTCCCTTCACCGTCCTTGCTCAAGGGAGAAGGTTTGGAGAGGACACTAGAGCTGCAGCGCCAGCTCCGGGCTCCCCTGTGGTGCCGGGACGAGGCGGCACCGTCAACGCGCTCGGAGTCTGTCGGCGCCGGCGATAATCGCCACCACATTGCTGGGTGAC
>NW_009730697.1:6001-10581 GCF_000703405.1 Apaloderma vittatum
GAGCGTCTCCTTGCGAGCCGAGCCGGTGAGTCACAGCCTTCCAAAATGGGCTGCGAGGAGGAGGGGGAGGAAGGAGGAGGAGGGGGAAGGAGGAGGAAGGATGCTCAAGGTAGCCCCTCATCTCCAGGCAGATACTCTGCTTGACTGCAGAGAGAGAGAAGGAGCAAGGGAGAGGATTTTTCCCCATAATTTGGGAGGTCGGGTGATACCAGGCAGGTTGGACAAGAGGGAACAGGCATTCTTCCATTCTCCCCACATCCAGGCGGAGCCGGACAATGGAAAAGAAAGGAAATCCGGGTGGCAGGAAGGAATGGAAAAATAAATGAAAGGAAGTATGCGGGCTGGCAGGGCCCGCACTGGGACATCAAAAAGCCTGGCCCCGTCCCTGAGGACTGTGCAGCTGCCGGCGCCGGCCCAGGCTCTTCGAGCTGTGAGGGAGTTTGCAGAACTGCTGCTGCATTTGTGCTGGCAGGACAAGGGTACTATGCCTCTTCCAGCCCTTTCCATCCCAGCCATACACTGTTGTTGCTCCTCACACCAAGGGGAACGAAGGAGAACCAGCCAACTAGGAGCCCCAGAGCTCCATCGTCTTATTTTTGAGCTCTTTTCAAACCAATTGGAAGTGTTGCTTTCTGCAGGGTTGAATGGGAGCAAGGCAGAATCTCACGAGCCCCTCATGGCTCTGATCTGCCTTTCCCCCAGGCTGACAGCAGCAAGGCTGCTGCTGGATTCACGCAATCACCTCAAGCTCCAGGGCAGCGGTTTGCAATCCTGCCCTCCTCCCTTGACCAAAGCCATCCAGACACTTTGCCTGGCAGGAGATGGGAGAGCCAACACCCTGCAAACCAGCCAGACACAGCTATGCTGCCCTGAAGACTTCGCTGTTGGTTTTTCCTCCTTTCAAGTGACAGTCCCTCCTGCAGTCACGCACTTCTGAGTTGGATTTGGAGGCAGAGCAGGGCTTGGGCAGGCGGCATGAGAGCCAGCTCCTCTGGTCCTGTCTCACAAGCTTGGCACCGCTGTATTTTCCTGCTCTTTTGCTTGTTTCTCTGCTCAGGTTCACCCCCAATTTGCCAGCACCAGGGCTGCGCCCAGTCCTGCTCCACTCTGCTGCCCGCAGATCCCATCCCGGCAAAACCCACTGCCTCTCTCCTACTGTGACTTCTGCTCTCCCACTCCTCTTAGGGCCAGCACCCTTCCTTTCTCCTCCTTTAATATAATAAAGTACCATAAAAAATGACCATTTTAAAATAAATTACTACCATTATTGCACTTCATTCGCTATCTCTGTCTTTGCAGTTATGAAGCCAGTCCCTGCAACCAGCCAAGCAATTCAGCTTGCAAGTTTTGCGTACCTCACAGATGGTTTTCCAGCATCCCTCAGAAACAAAGACACAGGGTTGTCACCTGTGCACGTAGCAATGGGGCAAGTGGAGAGGCTGGGGGGTGCGTACCTGTGAGGGGGTGACAGTCCCCGTGCTGGTTGCAGGTGCAGGGCACGCAGCTGACGAAGGGGCCACCGAAGGGGATCTCCCGCTTAAAGCCGGGCGCGCAGGACTGGCAGAACTGCCCAGCGTATCCTGGGGGACACGTGCACTCCTCCACCCAGCCTGCCCGCACCCCCAGTCCAGGGCGAGCGGACGTGAGCTGGACCTTGCTCAGCGACAGTCCACCTGCAAGAGGGGACAGCAGTGTGGGAATGGGATGGCATATCCTCCAGTCTTGCTCTCTCTATCCTCCCTGGAAGTGCTTCAAACAGGCATAGGACACCCTGAAATACCTCCTAGAGAATCCAGGGGTGTTCACAGAGATGAGCCAGCCCCTGCCCCAACATAACCCCTGCAATACCTCTTGTCCCCAAGAGCCTGATGCTGCTTTGATGTCCCCAGCCCTATCCCAGCTTGTTCCCCCTGGGGACATTGCATGGAGCCACCCACCTGGCACGGGACCGTGGCTCACGCGGAGACGGAGGGCGGTCAGGTTGGAGAGCAGGCGCTGGAAGCTGAAGGCCGACAGCAAAGGCTCCGCACCCTCCTCTGCCTCGTGCAACCTGTTAGAGAAGGGAGGAAGGACAGGGCCAGCCTGACGTGCTGTGGGACAGCTTATCTCCCCAAATAGGCCCCAGGTGCAACGATGGGAACACAGCTAAATCCCAGAGAGGGGCAGGGAACAGGGCTGAGCCCCACAACAGAGGGCAGCCAGGCAAGGTCAGACCTGTTGTGTCCCAAACCCAGCCAAGGCTTCCCCAAAGCGCCATGAGGGTTACCTGAAGGTGACAGCCTGCTTTCCATGCTGGGGCTGGCTCTCGCTGCTGGACAAGGTGATCTCCATCCCCTCGCCCTCCAGCACCAGCTGGACCCGGAGCAGGGGCACCTTGGTCGCTGTCCCAATGTCGGTCCCCTCCACTCCCAGCAGCAGGGACAGGAGCTGCCTGTAACTGAGACGCTGATTCTGCAGAAACTTCTCTGTGAAGGGAAAAAGGAGCACAGGCTCTCACACACCAGCATAGCAGCGGGATGTCACACAAGAGCAGGACCCCAGGGAGCCTGCGCACACGATACCTGGCGCAAGAAAATCCACCAGCTCCTCTCCGTCCAACTTGGTGATGATCTCCCCATCAGCCCAGCGCAGAGGCAGGTCCCCGGTGCCTGGAGCTGTGGCAGCCCAGCCCTCCAGCCCTGTGTGAGGATGGTGCACAGGTGAAGGGAGCAGCAAGTGCCTCCCCAGCCCAGCACCAATGAGGTGCTGCTTTCAGGGGCTCTGTCCCTCCTCCCAAGACTCTCCAGGGTCTTGTAAGGGCTCAGTGTTTTGTAACACTGTGCTCCACTTGGGTTCTGTGCATTCATGCACCAGAGAGTGACCCTAGCCATCCCCCCATCTGTTTATTTTCTTAGATTTGGAGGAAATTATTATCTTTAAACTTTTGCCCCCCTGCCTGTGCTGTGGTTCCAGCATTACTGTGGGCTGGGGAATGCAGGAAGCCCAGGGAAACACAAGGAGGGTGTAATTGCATTAAGTTGGTTTCCTTCAGAAATCAGTTAAACTCCCTCCTGATTCCCCAGGGTTAGTTGTTTCTTCCAGCCCCGGGCGCCCGCAGAGTTTGGAAATCCATCCCTGGCTCTTGAGTGGGCTGTGCTTGATTCTCACATCATCCCGAATCTGGACCCTTTCACCCAGCACAGGAAACTTCCAGCTGATCCAGCTCAGCTGCAGTTTGGGGAGCATTTTGGGGTGCAGGGATTCAGCTGCCCAGTTAGTCTGAGCCTCCTGCAGCCCAGCCCAGGGCTCTGCCAGACCTGTCGCTAAAGGAGCAGCCCCAAACTGGCTGCAGGAATGGTGGGAAAAAGACTCGGTTTGGAGCCTGGCTCCGTTTCAAGGCCATGGAAGACAGCAGCACAGCAATTGGCAGCGTGGTTTAAAGGCAATCAGGATAAACTCGTTTGCATCCATCTGCTCACTGGAGCGTACACCCCATCGGGGCACAGGCCGGGTAGAGAGCTGGGTGAGGGGTGCCTGTACCCTGCTGGGGTGCAGCTGGGGGTCCCGGCGAGCTGGGGGTGCGGTAGAGGCTGTGATGTGCCCACAGATGGGGCTGCACAGGTCAGGCTGTGCGGCAGATGGCAGGGTTTCCCCGAGCATCCCTCACACACCCAGCCCTGCCACGCAGAGCCCTGGCTGCAGCTGGGCGAGGGAGCACCCCATCCTGCTCCCCGGGTCTGCCCAGACCCATGCCAGCCGAGGATGAGGAGAAGAGGGAATAAAGGCCAAAGGTCCCACCAGCCTCCATTCTTTTAGTTTTTATCTTTCTGAGCTGATTTTTAGTGTTCGTGCAGTCCCTGGTGTGATGGAATGGCCGTGCCCAGCCCCGCAGCCCTCCTGAACCATGCACAGCCCCGCGAGCAGGTGGGCATGGAAGGGTGCCCTGGGGAGCCCAGCCCACGGAGCTGGGAGCAAAAGAAGAGATTTATCAGCAAAATAGGGGCGAGCCAGAAAAAACACCCCTCCAGCCATCACCACTGCTTAGCCCCAAAGCAGAATGCTCAGCCTCAGAGCAGGATGCTCAGCCCCAGAGCAGGATGCTCAGCCCCAGCCTCCCCATATTGCTGGAGGTTTTTTGGCTGGAGTTAGCACAGCTGTGCCCTCTGTTTTTCGAGGAGCTGGAGGGGTCGGTACCTCGGCTGAAGTCAGAGCAGATGTGGGTCACCTCGTAGCCATCTGCTGCCGTGCAGGCGGTGGAGTGGCCGTAGCAGAAGCAGCTGGTGCAGCCAGCGGGGTTGTGGGGCTGCAGGTTAAACCAGCCCGGCTGGCACCTGGGCACGGCGGGGAGAGAGGAGCAGGTCGCATGAGACAGGCAGAGCCGCAGGGGGCCACAGCACTGTCCCACAGGGAGAACACCAGTGGTAGCTCTGAGGAAGCCTAGTCCCAGTGACCCAGAGGGATGCACCCCCATGGCTTTGCCAGCCAGCAAAGGGTGAGACCCTGCTGGGTTGCCATTGCAAAGCCCCTGCGAGGGTCCTGTGTAGGGGCTGGGGAGGCAGCAATGCCCGCAGGAGTGCGGATGCCTGCCCTGCAGCGACCAC
>NW_009730698.1:0-925 GCF_000703405.1 Apaloderma vittatum
TCTTGACCTCTTTGGGGCCAGTAGGTCTTAGGGAACAGCTCAGGGCAGGATCTGGTCCCTAAGGACATCCTATGGGTATAACTTCAAGGATTCCATGCGTTGGGGGGTCCCAGAGAGCATCGCTGTCTCCCTGGAGGCTCAGCCAGTGCAAGCGGCAGCTCTGCCCTGCACCAGAGTGAAGCCACATTGAAGCGATAGAGGGGACCAGGGCCATGGCAATGCCAGCCAGGCTCGTGGCTCTTGCAGATGCTGCTAAAAGCGAGAGTCCCTTGCAAAGCTGCTCTGTGAGCACCTGAACTCCCTGTCCTCAGAGTCCCCAGAGACGTCTGGTCTCATCCACCCTTCTCCTGCCTGGAGGAACAGAAGAGGGACAACGAGCTCCCTGCAAATCTTCTTCCAGGCAAATCTCTCACCCCATTTAGTGTTAAATGTCTCTTTGCCTCCCAGACAGGGAGCCAGGCAAAGCAACAAAGAGATTTCATTCCTTGAGAAGCTTGTTCCAAGCATCTCCCAGGACCCGCTGTTAATCCTGGGAAGCCTGGCTGACCCTGGGAAGCCTGGCTGCCCCCTCGGCAGCTGCCTGCGGAAACAGTGGGAGGGCAAGTCTGTGGGACAGGGATGCCCCCGAGGCCATGCTGGGAAGTGGTGGCAGAGGAGGGAGCCAGATGCTGGGCAACATGTTGCCTGTCCGGGTGCTGGGTCTCATCTTTGTGCCCCTTCTTGCTCCTCCTGGAGGCAGGCAGCAGTGTCCACAGAAAGTCAGCTCAAAGCCATTTTGCTGGTAGCCATCAGTCTGTGCCCACCTCAGGACAGACCTGGTGATGCTTTCGCTCATGCATGTTGCCACGTCCTGCCCTGAGGTGTCCATCCCCAGGAGGCTTCTCGTCCCTCTCCCCAGCAGTGTCTGCTGCTCTGAGCCTCTCCA
>NW_009730698.1:1022-1223 GCF_000703405.1 Apaloderma vittatum
GCCGCCCCCTCCCCCCCCCCCGGGGGCGGGGGCCTGCCAGTCTCCCTGCGGTGACCCAACCCTTGGCCTCTCCTTCCACTTGTCCTGCGTGGCTGTAGAGGTGCCCAAAATGGGTAAAAACCACCCAGAGAAAATAAACCAGCAGTGATTTGCCAGCACAGGAGCAGACAGTGGCACATCCATCGCGTGGGGCTGCCAGTT
>NW_009730699.1:0-231 GCF_000703405.1 Apaloderma vittatum
GCCTGGGGCTGGGGTGAGGGGAAAAAAACGCTGTAAGGAGCTGAAATCTCCTTTTTTCCCCCCTTAAAATCTCTTTTTTTTCCCCTTACATCTCCTTTTTCCCCTTAAAATCCAAGCGCCCTGGAGGGCTTGGCCCCACCAGGGTCGTTAGTGGCGATTCTGGGGTCATTATGGGTGATTTTGGCGCTGCTTAACGGGTACTTTCCACAATTCCCCTCGCTTTTGGCCCCA
>NW_009730700.1:0-4714 GCF_000703405.1 Apaloderma vittatum
ATTCCTACACATCCCAATGCTTTTGATCCTGCTTTCTTGCGACCTGTGCCAAGGAGGCTCACCCCTGTGCTCAGAGCTCTCCTGAAGCTGCTTTGTAGGATCAGAAACAGAAAATCTTGCCCAATCAGGCATACCGTTTGCATGAGAAAGGGCTGGGAGTGAGACAGCCATGTATTTGAGACACCTGCAGAAGACTCTGACAGCTTTTCTCCATCTAATCACATTACATAGTCAATTATTTCTGTGAACTACTGATGTCTGCTCCCTTCCTAAGTGTGTGAAACACACCCAGTATAAGCTTGACACTGATGAAAAGAGTTCATCATTGCCTGTCTCAACCTTAACCATCCATACCTAGGAACTTGAATTTACCAGCTTATATGCACAGAGCTTTAATAAGAAGGAAGTGAAGGAGCTTTTCTCTGAGAGGTAAGTTTAAATACAGGCTCCTGAGATTTTGAAATCATAAGCAGTCCCCTGAGACATGGGCTACAGAGGAAAAGGGTAGTGAAACAAAGTTCTCTGGTGATTTACTTCCTCGAGCTGCAGGACACCATGTGGATCTCCCACAGAAATGCCACGGCTATTCATAGCTCTGTGCAGTGCCAGCCCCAGTCACCTACCCAGATTCACAACTTCTGAGTTGCATTCAGACAGATGCACGTGAAACTCTCAAATAATAAAATATGGTAAGCTTTTTCCATGTGTTTTTCACCAAATGTTGCCACGGATATTTGAGCCTATCACATGATATTACGTATTCTGGACACGTGAGAAAAATACGAACACATATTTTTGAGCAAAACACATGTCCATGTCCCTCAGCTGGTGGCATTAAGGGTTAGCTGTGCTGACTTTCCTCCGCACCAGAGCAGGATCTCATGTCACACGACTGGAACTGCTTGGTTGTTTTGGGGTTTTTTTTTTTCAGTCAGAGCTTGTGTTCACTACTAGGTTGGGCAGGCTGCAAGGTATTAGATCTTTAAACTAAAATATGTAAAAGATACAGCTCTGCTGTAGTTATTGCTGCTGTACTGCGTAAGGCCAGAGAATCTGACCTTTCCTCTTGCTACGCTTGGATGCAAGAACAAGAGACACAAAAGTACTCAGAAACCTCAAGTCAGACACAAGTCCTGCAGGCAGGAGCCTGGAGAGCTCTCAGAAATCCTGTCTCGGAGAGGTACAAGTGCATATTTATTGCAACAGCACAACCTAAAACCTGTGGATAATAGGGTCTCCTGTCTGCACTCAGGAGCACCACATGGCTTCTCCCTTCAAGTGGAGTCCGTGCTCATTTCAAGCGCACCAAAGCATCCTTCCTACTGCCTTTATTTATTGGTCCTGGATTTTCAGCTGTCTCATTCACTGGCGTTTCCTTACCTCGATCCTGTGTCACACTAAGGAAGTAAAAAGCAAGCTTCACCTCCCAAATGTAGCTGTTACTGGTAATGATGGCAGGGGAAACGTTACTGAACATCTTTGGGACCTATATAAAAAACTAAATTTCACTTTTTCCCCCCCAGAAGTGCAAAATGTTTTAATTCCAAGATATATTTTTATGTGTTCACCTATGACAGAACTGCAAATTTTAAAGACAAGTGATAGGGCAAGCTTTCAGGCCCACACGAAACAGACTGCTCTAACCCTGCGCCTTGGGAATGGTGTGCTCAGAAGGAGCATCTCAACTGATCCTTCATCTAAGCCTCCACACCAAACCATGCTGAGAGTTCTCTTATTTCACATGAAAAAAAAAAAGTAAAAACTATCAGTACATAAACCAAACCAAGGAACAAAATAGTCTGCCTGTAGTTTTCGGTCCTACACGCTCCAGACAACTGAGCTCTAGCCCAGTAAAATTTCAAGGGGTTAGAAGACTTAAGCATATTCTAAAGTTATCAGTGTAAGGCACTGGGCATAAAGAAAACACCTGAGGTAAAGGATCGATTGCCTAAGCTTGGAATTAGATTGTTGTATTTATAAACTGCATGCTTACAGCAATAAAAGACCTACAAGCAACGTACAGCGTAAGACAAACACTGCGGGAAGGCCTTTCTCCTGCGGGCAGATAATTTACTTTTGTTTATCACAGTTTTTTTGCCCCTATTTGACAGAGTTGCAGGTTCTAGCCCCTGATAATGAGCAGATATTGGACAAGGTAGATACCTGATCTGGCAGGGCACTCTAATCCACAAAAAGCCAGTAAGACTGGCAAATAGGACAGAGAGTAAGTTCACAAGATTGGAATGCCTTCTGGGAACGGTGCTCCCCGCTGTCCTTGTCCCCACACATATATCTGCTGATTTTCAAGCTGATATGAAGTTTGACACTGGGTTTCCCCGCTCTTTCCACATGCACCTTGTGTCCAAGAGTTGACTTCTCTTTCCCCGCCTTTGGCTGGCAAGGATGCAGCATGCCAACGTCCCGTGGAAAGCCAACCCATCCTCAGCGGTTCACAGGCCCTGGGTTCGTACACACAGGTGCTGCCATTTCAGCTGTAGCTGGGAGCGCAGAGACAGGTCTTCACCGTACATCAGCTCTGCTCCACGACTGCCGGAAAGCCCTCAAAGCAACACAAACTACCTGTATAAGGACAACCTCATGGCCCTTCTGGAACTCCTCCTGTGACAGAGAGGCTGAGGAGGTAAAGAATGGTCAGAGCGCAGAGATGACATTTCGTGCCTGATGTTCTGAACTGCAGAGCAATGAGAGAGCTGGAAAAGCTCGAGTCTTGCTACATTTCAAAGACAAACTAAGATTCATTTGTTTGCACAAGATTCTCTAAGCTGCAGACGCAGTTACACAAGATGGCAAATTTCTAGACTACATACAAATAAGAAAAAGCTTACGTGGGTTAAAGGACACGTGGAAAGCAGCCGGTCGATGGGAGCACACTGCTTTGGGGCTGGAAGCTGCACTTCTGCAGTTCTCTTGGAGAAGGCCAGGAGGGAGTCAGCGGCCAGCGCAGAGTGCAGGACACTTGATTCTGTGCCATTCAGATGCACGCTAGCCTGAGCTGAAGAGCAGTATGCAGGAAAAGACCGACCTCTGGAAACTTTATCCTGCATTACCGAAAGCCCTGCTGAGCAAATACCAACTTACTCTTACATAATCAACCATCAAGGGTAAGAAGCATGTAGCTAAGAGATAATACGCGTAAGGAGGATCACACCTAATTCCGGCCAGTCTTACGCTCTCCCACCAAAACATGTTTTTTTTATTCCACTGCTCTTTGGATAAGAGCACAACATAGATTTTTAAATTAAACTTCTGCTGTGCTGCAGAGGATGACAGACTCCTTTCCAAAGGGACCTTAAGATCCGGGAGATGGAACAGCGCATGACTACACAACATTGTGCGATTTGGCTTTAGTTTGCATACAGCTTTGCATACATTAATGCTCGCATCACTTCACACCTGGCCTCCAGACTGCCTTGAAAAACGGGGCTGGCCACCAGATGACTGCAGGATAAACCCTCCATTCCCCACGCTATGCTTCAGCACAGCAGAGGCACGTAGCTGAGAACAAACCCCGTAGGAGTAGCTGGGTGAGTAGCTCCTGAAGAGTCACTGACACAACAGCTTACCCTATGGTAGCCTTTCTTTTTTGTTTTTGGGCTATCCCTGAAGTTTACGGGCACGTTTCAAAGTGCCACAACTTGCTTGAAGCTGACTGCCAACCTAAAATTGCACTCACTAAATCAAACTGATTTAAGACAATACAGTTTCTATGTCAGGAAATATTCCCTGTCAATACCCCCAGAAAAGAACAGTACATTGGTTAGGACGTCACAGGGGATCAGCAGACTCTGGTCACCGGTTAGACAACAGCCCCTTCAAATCCCTTCATTTATTAGCACTGTCGGCTTCTCTGTCAGAATAACAAGACAGGTTGACATTCCTCAGACTAGGTAGATAAATAATTGTTCATTTACATACATCACAAGCATTTTAAGGCAGTTACTAACACAGTCAACCCTTCTGACTGGGCCACTGGATATATGCAAAGTGACAGCATGAAAGGAACAGAAGCTTCAGCAGGCCATGAACATTCGTAACAACGCCAGGATGGGCATCCCCAAAGCATGCTACAAGCAGCCTTAAAAACAGGGTGAAATGCTTTGCTGTCATCACCCATCCTGGGAAACTACCACGTGTTTCAGCCCACAGTCACCTCTGGCTGTGCTCCAGAGGCAGCAGTAAATGGAGCAGCAGAACAAGCTACTATATGAAAGGTGCAAGAAATCTGCGACAGAGATGGCAAAAACCGGAGGGGAGTCCCCTGCTCAGCTCCTGTGCCACTGCTCCAGAGAGGGCTCCTCACCACAGCGAGCAGAGCTTCCTCAGGAGAACTTGATTTTTCCTCTTATTTACTCATTTTTTACTCAGTATTTACTCAGCCAAGGACCAGTTCAGCCTGAGCTCCACGCAGAGCTCCAGTCTGGTAGGGTGCAGCAGGGCAAGGGGGAGTTTCTCTGCCCTGGAACGCTCCTGCCCTTGTCCAACCACCGCTGGTGCAAGGAGGGAGACAGAAAAAGCTCCTTGCCAGTCCCTTGCCTCCCGGGGTGATTCTGACAGGGAATAACGCGGGCAGGATGGATTGGGGTGGCAGTCAGGCCGCGCTCTCACCTGCTTCACTTGCAGATCCACCACGGTCTGGAAGACGTGCGCTACCAGCAAGGAGATGCTGGCGATGAGCAGCGTCATGGCCAGGACC
>NW_009730701.1:0-613 GCF_000703405.1 Apaloderma vittatum
TGTAAACACTGCGGGACCCCCCCGTGGCTGCCGGGGATGCCGTCCTCCCCCCTGAACCCTCCCCAGCCCTGTCTGTTTGTCTGCTTGCTGCAGACACCCCCCAAATTCCCAGGGTTGGGATGGGTCCATATCCCCTCGGTTTACCTGCACCCAGGACTGCTGTGTGCTGGGGGAGAGCGCGGACCCCCAGGTCCTGGTGGAAGATCTGGAACAGGGGCTCTCTGGCCATGTGCCCTGTGCTGTCCCACAAAGAATTGCCCCAGGTGGGATTCAGCAGGGTCTCCTCTATTCCCTCCCTCCCTGACCTTGGAGATGGGGCTTTATCGCTTCTGTGCTATCTCAGCACTATCTGGGGGGAGCAGGTGGACTCTGACTTGGGGACCAGCCTCGCTCCCCGCTCTTCAGCCTCCTGCAGTTGAGGAGGCACAGGGAAACTGAGGCACAGTATAGCACACATAGATGCGTGGGAGGGTTAAGTTATGCCAACGCCCATCTCTAATCCCCTCTGGTGGATGCTGCCTCCCTTCTCCATCCTTTGGGACACGGCGTCCCTAGGGACACAGCATCCCTTGGGAGACACCCGGCGCTGGCTGGGGGAAGCAATGGGGCAGGG
>NW_009730702.1:0-2524 GCF_000703405.1 Apaloderma vittatum
CACAGGATGGGGAGAGCCAGAGGTTCCCAGCACCGCAGGAGGAGACAGGATTCCTACCGGGTGGGCAAAATCCACGGGGACCCCGAAAGGCCAGTGAGAATTCCCTCCCTGGTTTTCTGCAGCCCACAGTGCTCAGGCAAGAGGGTTCTGGGCTCACAGGCAGAATTGAGAGAACAGTCAAAGACTTTGCTCCACAAGCCGCTCCCTGCACCACCCCTGGGATCCACACCCCCCTGCCTGCACTGGTGTTCACTTTTAAGTAGATACCAACGAGAGAGGTGGGAAACATCTTTATTTCTGCAAAAGGTGAGAAGAAACCGAGATAAACAGACCTGTTTCCAGTAAACTTTTAAAAAGCCCACTGGTAAATATAAGCACAAAGCCCACCCCTGCCTCACTGAAACAAAGCTGGGCAGGAATCCAAGGTTTATTCAGCCCTGTGGCTCTCTCCTATGCGAAGATGGGGCTGAAAGTGCCAACATGTGTCCAAGATCTGGACAGCGAGAGGCAAAGCTGGGGCGCAACTCAGGGCACTCTCAACCCAAGCTTGCTCCATCCTTGGCCAGGGCACAGCTCCTGGAGGGATCTCCTGTGGGAGCACGTCCCCTAGTGCCCTGAGCACTGCTGGGCAGTTGCTGCCACCTGGGAATGAGGGGACATAAGGCACATCCAGGCTGGCAGCAGGCAACCGTAGCATCTCCTGGCCACTGATGACCCAGCTGGAGCCCTGCTGGGTCCCGTGCGGAGCTATGTGGGCAGTGTTGGCCGGCACTCAAGATCCAGCACAAGGTGATGCACGTGTGGCGCGTAGGACTTCACCGCCTCGATGTGCAGGATGCTGGTGCGCCACGGCTCCCCGTGCAGCTCTGCCAGCAGCCCCCAGATCTGCGCCGCTGCAGCTTCAGCCCATCTCTGCCATTCAGGTCTGATCCTGGCTCCCAGCGTCTCCTTCCTGCTGTCATCTGCTGGAGGCTGCGCCTCTCCATCAGAACCAGCTCCCTCCGGAGATCCCCTCTCAGCCCGCGGGACTGGGGTCTGTGGTGGGGCCGGTGCGGGGAGAGTCTCCACGTTGTGGTGGATGTGGAGAACCCCGCCCGTACCCTTCTTCAGGACGCGGCAGGCCACCGGCCAGCCTTCCTCCGAGCTGGGAATCAGCCCCAGGTTCACCCGGTCCGCTACGTCCCGCAGCTCCAGCTGAAAGGAGAGGGGAGGTGAGGGCGATGCTGTGCAGGGAGTGGGGGTTCCGCAGCTGGGCGACACTGCTCACCTGCCGGCTGTCCCCGTGGTGGACCTGGCAGCGGTCCTGCACACCATTCAGCACCAGGTTCCTCCGCAGGGCCTCCACAGCGTGGCCGTTCCACTCACAGGCGTGAGCAAAGGCGGCCGCCGCGTGGACCAGGTAGGGCAGCGTGAAGTAGCCGATGCCTGGGGGCAGGAGGGGGCAGCAGCTGAGGGCAGGCTTCGGGCACTGCTGGGGCTCCACGCTCCTCCCCCGAGAAGGATGTGGATTGCCACCAGGGCTCTCTGAAGCCACTTTGCTCCAGGTTGGAGCAAGCCCAGATGCTGGGAAAATGGCAATTCACCCCTCCCTCCCCTGCAAAAGCAAAATCTGTCTCGAAAAATGTTTACAGAGGAGCTTATCTTACCTTCAGTCTTTGGCTATTAGCTCAAGACCCACCCCGCCCTGCTTCTATTCTGCGCAGAAGTGCCCAGGCTACAAGTTAATTAATCTGGAACAGTTTTGTGAGCGCCACATGCTTTCTGTGTGGCACAAACTGGAAGCACTGATTTCCACAAGCATAAAACAGTGTCTCTCTTGACATGCAAACACCTGATGTGATCTCCTGTCATCCCACAGCACAAGACACTTCAGTTAGTGCCAGCTTGTCATGAAAGCACATCAGTACAGGCTCAGGACATCTTTTTCAGAAACAATATTGTGGGAAAATCTTTGCCCTGGATTCAAATGCTTCCCATGACCAGCGCTAGGTACAGAGCAGTACGCTGCAAAGCCTGAGTACAAGGTCATCCAAAGTGTTCAGAGACAACAGGGACACAGGACGGACAGCAATGCCAGGTTAGCTGAAGGCTCATAGATGGGGCAGGAGCTTTAAACCAGGGTATTTTTCCAGTCCAGGCTAGAAATGACGTTTCACATCCACCTAGACGCCGTTGCTCCCTGCATGTCTGCCCTGCCAAACCCCTCTGTCACCCCTGTTACCTGCATAGAGATCCACCAGGACCTCCCCGGAGCAAGGCAGTGAGGCCACCCGCAGCTTCTCTGTGATGTTGCCCGGTGAGAACATGCACTTGGTCACATCGAACGTGTACCTGGGTGATATCACCGTCCCAGTGAGGCCAGACCCTTCCAAGCACCAGCCTCATCCTGCACCGCGGCCCCTGCCTACCTGATCCCGTTGTCCACGTGCTCCACCCAGCCGTCCTGGCCCAGCAGCAGGGTGACACTGGGGGATCGCGTCCCATCTGGCAATACCCGTCCTCCCCTGGCCAGCCGCCGGGCACC
>NW_009730702.1:3063-3297 GCF_000703405.1 Apaloderma vittatum
GCCGGAGTCCCTCCGGCGCGCTGCCCTGGAGGGGACAGGGTTCTGCGAGAGGGATGGGACATGTGAGGCTGAGACCTTGCTGTCCTGTGGCGGGGCTCAGGGTCTCTCCCAACCTGGATCTGGACCAGCCCACAGGGTATCTCCTCAGGCAGCCGCAGGTGGGAGAGCTTCTCCTCCAGCACAGGCAGAGCCACGCGGTCCCCCGGCACCTTCTGCAGCCGGTAGCGTCCGTCC
>NW_009730703.1:0-3613 GCF_000703405.1 Apaloderma vittatum
CTGCTTTCTTCTATAATTATTTTTTACTCCTGAACTCAAACCATTAAAATCAATCCTGGGTGTGAGTGTGTGTCTTAATGACAGCAACAGGTACCTTCTCTTTGCTTGGCTACCTCCTACAGGTGGTGCAAGACTTGGCTCACGAGTGCAAAGGAATTTCAAATTGCTAGATGGAAGGAGTAATTAGGGTTTGAATAGCACCTTTGGGCTTAGAGAGCTTGATGATGACAATGATGATTATTATTATTATTAATGAGTTTTTCTTTTCTTTGTTGGTGGAAACGTGCTATGCAATAATATCAGCTGCAGTGCACTTGCAGGACTAGATGTGTCTGGAGAAGCTGCCACACCAGAAGCAGCACAGATGTCTGATAAAACATTTTAAGTCATCTTCCTACATTGAACAAATTTGATCTCCCTGACTGCGGAATTATTCAAACCTCCTCTCGACTTGGGCTTGGGTAGGAGATGACCTAGAAAACCTGTCCCAGGTTTTGGAGATCACTGCTGATGAGACGTGGCTGCATCTAAGATCCACAGAGCCTGGGCCATAGACTTCACAACCTTGAGGGATCAAAACGCTCCTCACCAATTAGTTGTTTAAAGTGCCCAGTGTTATTACTCATGCTTTATTAGGTATTTACACAGCTCAAATAGTTTGTGAACCACAGCCTCCTTGGACATAGCGAATATGTGTTAGAGGAGATAAAAAGAGCACAGAACGCTCCAGTACCGGAAGGTTGAGATGTTTTGCAGAACATCCCTGAAGACTTCAGTTTCTGGCCCTTACTGTATCTTAAGGCCAAATGAGAGTTGACCAGATGTCCCCTCCAGAACAGGGTCTGAATCAGCCAGATGTCGTCTGAGAAACTCGGCAGATGCCCAAGCCAGGACAGCATCTGCTGAGGATACACAATGGGAAAGGTGAAAGATAAAAGACTGTCTCTCAAGATGATTATGAGGGGGATATGGACATAAATAGTCTTATGGAAGAAAAAGGTGGTCCTACAGGGGAAATCGGAAAATGAAGGTTGTAAAAAGACTGCCCAAACCCAGAATCAGCCCCACCAAGCTGTCAACACCTCTCTGTGTGGCTCCAGCAGCACAGCTAACAGGTCTTTGCAACTTCTAGAAGTGCTGCCACTTCAAGAAAGGGTTAAAATACAAGGAGGTGCAGCAAAAAATCACTTCAAGGTTGGAGAAACAGCTTCACACAGAGAAGCTGGAGGACTTTCAGTTGCTAAGCTTGTTAGATAAAACATGGAGAATTGATTTCACCGTTCTCTAGATGTGTCTTCATTGGAGACCTGAGGGATTTCCTAGCAAAAGAGGCTCCTGGGCACTGAAATCCAGAAGACAAAAAAGCGCAGCCAAACCAGTGGCTGGATGGCAGCCAGAGCAACTGGGAGTTGGCCAGTGAAACTGGGGAGGGTGGGTAGCTCTGGGAATATCTTCTGGAAGGCTTTCTGGCTTTCTCCTTCTCTGCTTGGCATCGTTTCGGGGTGGTAATGAAACGTCTTGTGTGGCATGGGAATTTATTCCCGGCTTGGACCAAAGCCTTGAGGCAGGAGGAGGGCCTGATTTTGTCATCGGTCACTTTGAGGCTGAGAAAAGACAGCTGAGGCATCTCAAGGTAGCCTCTGCCTGGGAGTGGTGACAATAGAGGGTAAGAGGGATGAAATGATGAGGTTCACACACCTTCTGTGCATGACAGCAAGTTTCATGCCACATTGCACCTACATAAACCCTCGCAAAATCTTCTCTGGTGGATTTGCAAGCAGAGACGGTTCTTCAACATCCCACCCTCAGCACTGGAGGAGGCTTTGGTGCCCGTTAGTGGCTTTGTTGTGCTTTGCACGCAAAAAGTTGGGTTTTCTAGGAATGGGCTCTTTGGCAGCTGTGGTATTTGTTACACAATAAACTGTGGAGGACAAGGCTTGGAGACAACAAAGATGGAGCTTCACTTGGCTCCGGAGCCCTGTTTATACCCTCAACTTTTTAAAAACGCTTTACTGGAGCTGAGCCCAACAGCTCAGCATTGTCAGTTAATGAAACGCTTTGTTAAATACGAGATTGGCAATGACCGAGAGGGAAAAGTAGGTTTTCCCTTCCACCCGTGACTCTTTTAACCCACCAGCCACCACATCCAAAGAGCTGCAGAGCTGTGAAGTTCTGACATGCTCAGTAAAAAAAAGAATTGGAGGCCGAGCTGAGATCCCGGTGATGCTGCCTCGAGGAGGAACGGTGAGGCACTGACATCTCGGAGGGTTTGACTTGCTGGCCAGAAATACATCCACGGCCCTGAGCATGTGGAAGATAATCAGTTCATAACTCACGTCCAAATATCAAAGAGGGATTTTGTAGAGCACGGCAGGGACAGACATAACACACTGGGGACCTACATAGAACCCTGGAAACTGAGCTTTCATATTTCAAAAAGTCACCGCTCAGGGACTCAGGGTGAGAAATGTTGCTCTTGTTCAGCAGCAGAGTCCGGGCTTTGCTCCCAGGGTTGCAAAGAAACTTGCTAAAATCTCAGAAAACAACAGTAAACGCGTGAAAACCCCCAAAACACACGCACATCCCGACAGCCCAGCTGATGTACAAAGCCTTGGGAGCTTGATTTTGCAGGAAAAAAATGGTAAAACCTTAGATGAAATTTGGTCTTAATTAAAAACCCCTTTGTGTCCTTTCTTGTAGCAGCTTGCTGAGGATTTATTTTCTAAAAAAACCATGCTTTTCTCGGGGGATGGAGTCTGCAGGGCTGGAGATTGGGGGAAAAAGTAGATGGGACACGTCTCTGTGCCCACAAAAAACATCTGCCGCTGATGATTTATTTTCTAAAAAAAACCACACTTTTCTCAGGGGATGGAGTCTGCAGGGCTGGAGATCGGGGGAAAAAGTAGAAGGGACGCGTCTCTGTGCCCACAAAAACACCTGCAAGCACCGCGGGTTGGGGTCACTTTTCGCAAAGGTTTCGCCTCTTGGGTGGGAGGGGAAAAAAAAAAAAGCTGAATTAATTGATGGCTCCCCGCACATTCCCGGCTGCCACCTAGTGCTCAGCCCTGCAGGGGATGCCCATGGCTCGGGCACACCAGGGGACACCGTGGGGGGGTTGTGCGAGTGAGCAAGAACTTGGAAGTCATCAGGATAACCTTGAGCAAGGTGCACAAGAACCTGGGGAACATCCCAGTGGGCTTATGCATAGTCTGGGGGACATCGGGACAGGCTTGTGCAAGTGTGTGACAGCCTGGAGGACAGCAGGGTGGGCTTGTGCGAGTGTGCGAGAACCTGGGGGACATCAGGGTGGGATTGCACAAGTGCACGAGAACCTGAGTAACATCCAAGTGGGTTTATGCGGCGCAAGTTGCGAGGCATCAGGACTGGCTTGTGCAAGTGCACGAGAACCTGAAGGACTTGCACAAGAACCTGGGGGACATCAGGACAACCTCGTGCAAGGTGCCCAAGAACCCGGGCGACATCCCAGCGGGCTTCCGCACAGTCTGGGGGACATGGGGACAGGCTTGTGCAAGTGCGGGACAGCCTGGGGGACACCGGGGTGGGCTCGTACGGGCACACAACAGCCCGGGGGGTGCCGGGTTGTCGCAGCCCG
>NW_009730704.1:0-1195 GCF_000703405.1 Apaloderma vittatum
GGCCACGCTGGAGAACTCGGCGTTGGAGTGCTGCCGGCATCGGGAGCGGGGAAAAGAGAGGGGAAAGGTGAGACTCCCACCTTGTCTTGTCCTTGGTAGGGTGCCTGAGTGCTGCGTGCCCGTGCACCCCTGAAGTGAACACACCTGAGCCCCCCTGAAGTGAACACGCCTGAGCATCCCTGAAGTGAACACACCTGAGCATCCCTGAAGTGAACACACCTGTGCACCCCTGAAGTGAACACACCTGTGCACCCCTGAAGTGAACACACCTGTGCACCAAATACCCACAGGCCCATGTAAGGAATGCAGTCGTGCATCAAACAGCGGTGCCTCCATGCACCGAAGCACCCGTGCACTTGTGCACCCACACACCCAGTGTACAGGCACACCAGTAAATCGAGCATCCATGCACCAGTACACCCACAACTCAAAAGCACCTCTGCACCCCGTGCACCCAGAGCACCAGCACGCTCGTGACTCAGGCTCACACCAATGCGCCCACAAATCATCGTGCCTTTGCACCAGCACCCTCGTGCACCCGCACAAGGATGGACTGAGGCAACTGCAAAGCCGATGCCTCTCTGCACCGACGAAGCAAATGCATTTGTACACCAGTGACCGTGGAGTAAATGCCCCCGTGCACCCCGGTGTCAAATGCATGTACGCACCAGTGCGCCCCCAACCAAACACACACACAGAATCACAGAATCACAGAACATTGCGGGTTGGAAAGGACCTCAAAAGGTCATCTAGCCCAGCCCCCCTGCCAGAGCAGGGTCACCTACAGCAGATCGTACAGGAACACATCCAGGCAGGTTTTGAATGTCTCCAAAGAAGGGGAGACCCCAGAGTGTCTGTGCACTGATGCCCCAATGTGCCCATGCAGAGATACCCGGAATGCACTTACACACCTGTGCATCCACGTGCAGACACACCAATGCACCTGCGCACCCACGCACCGGTACCCCCAAACAGTTACACCCACCTCATCCCTGCACAGAAAGAGCAGATGCCCTTAAACCCCAAGTGCATCTACGCAGACACCCAACACATTAACTGCACATACACACTGGTACACACACGCACCAACACATCCGTGCAGAGATGCCTGAAATGCTCTTGCACCTCCACATCAAATGTACACAGGGGTGCACCCATGCATCAAGGTCCCAAATGCAGCTGCACCCCAGCACCG
>NW_009730704.1:1365-1575 GCF_000703405.1 Apaloderma vittatum
AAGCCCCGGGGCCCCTCCTGCCGCAGCAGTGCAATCCCACTGGCCCTGGGGGACAAAGGACAGTGGGTGGGCATGGAAAGGGGACACGCATGACGCAGAAGGGACGTGGTGAGGAGCTCATGTGCTCACCTGGCGATGCCGGCGAAGGCCCACACGCTCTCGGCAAGGACGCTGTCGTTCTCGGGGAGGAAGGCCAAGCTCCTCGCCCCT
>NW_009730705.1:0-5056 GCF_000703405.1 Apaloderma vittatum
CAGATCTGCTGCCCAGAGCTCCCTCTGACCATGCCCCCTGCCCAGAGCCTCCACCACCTTTTGGCTCCTTCCGCCTTCTGAAGGAGCATCAAATACATCAAAGCTGGGAGCGTTCACCATGACTTCACTGCCACCTCCCAGCGCTGCGATTTCTGTGAGAATCTGAGCAATTAAGTGGGAAAGGAGGACGTATTTTGTCTGACTAAATTTAGAAGAACGTGTGTCTCTCATGATCTATGGCACTATGATATGTGTTAGCTAGGAAAAAAGTATGACTTCCAAATTTATCATCCTTTTTTTGGTTGTTGTTGTTACCTATTTATAAATAACCACAGCGACAGATAGAACCATGAATCCAATAGTGTCAGAAGTTGTACCCTCACCAAGTCCATAGCGAGTTTCACAAGCTCAGTGAGGGCAATTATGAAACTGCCAAGAGCCGTGCAAGGATGGGGAACAGGTTAATTATAAAAATACTATCTCTTTACAAAGCACACTTAATTTAAACATTTGGATTAAAACCAGTTAAGTACTATTCCCATTGTATAGAAGAGGAAATTAAGCCACGAAGGAAAAAAAAACCTGGTCAGCAGGGCTCTGAGTCAGCGGAACTGCTACCTTCGAGGAAACCAAACAGCTCTTGTTCTGAAGGCGAAATGTTTCTCCTGAGAAACTAATAAAGATGAGACAGATCGGGACTCATGGTCATTTCACAAAAGATATCCACGGGAACACACATCACACATTGAAAATAAGACTAAGCAAGCCCATCTTAAAAGAATCTGCTCTAACAATTTTAGTATTTTGGTTCTTGTTTGGCCTCCAGCACCCTTAGCTTTTAAAACACGTGCACAACACTCCCCTTCCCTCAGTTTTAAAGGCTGAAAACCGACATGAGAAACACCTCCTGCTTTACAGAAGACAAGAGTCTTCAATGAAGGATATCAGCTAAAAACCATAAAAACAGTAGCCAGAGCATAAATATTTAATATAAATCTTTATGATTCTATATACTAGAAATGATTGCAGAAGAAACACAAATTTGTAGAACGTGAGTTCTCTTCCGATTATATTTTCCAAGATCCAGCCTATCCATACAATGACATTTTTGCAAGTATCAAAAAAATAAAGTAAAACGGTATTACATTACACAGTCAAGACAACCGAAATCGTGATGTGCTTCACAAAATCTGTACAAGTTAATCCTTAGCAAGACCATCCTTGCTTCCAAACAAAACCGATCTGGGTTTTTTCATTTTTTTACAAAATTATACCTACTAGCTAAGAAAATGATACACCTATGCTACTTCTCGTTTAGCAACTTGGTTAGGATTTAAGCCTCAAGAACCTAAAACGCAAATCTGACACGACGTGGATTTGGTGCAATCAGATCTTCGAGAGCATCTCCAAGATACCCAGTGACGCCGTTCTCCAGCGGAACGAGTTCAACGCAACCGTTATTTTCTCCAAAAAAATCGCCTGCCCCTGAACCTTCGCTTAGTTCCTGCTCCCCCGGCAGCTTTATCTGACCTAAGCCTGGAGCCCTCAGCGCCACCGTCCCTGCCCCTGTTCTCTCCTAAAGCCCAGGACATGGACCTGGCCCCGAGGAGCCGAGGGCCCGCAGGGATCAGCCGCACGCGGGGGCTGGCGCTCACCCGCACCGCCTGCGGGACTGCGGTTGCTCGATTTCTTCTTGCACAGGTCTTGCATAATGAGTCTGAGGAAATTTAATGGCAGGAACCCCGGAGCTGGCGTGACTGCAGACCAAAGGTACCAGCTGTCGTCTTTGCTGCATAGGTCCAGAGAAATCCTTTCACCAGAAAAACACACCTATGGGACCGAACGCTTTGCTTACAGCGGAAGACATTATTTTAAGAGAAGTGATTTAGTTTCTCTTAAGAACAAACTTGTCCAGCTGAGCCGCTATCATACCAGTAGGTACTGCCAGGTTTTTATGTTTTAAATTGAGCATAGATTGCGAACGTTTACTTTCTGGCCTCGACTTCTTGAATACTATCAGGTTGTAATTTACCTAATCTGCACTAGATTCACTCCGACTGTGAGAGCACTAATTTCACAGAGAAATCTCAGCTTTGCAAAGGTGTGCTCGCCCAGTCCTTCCAGCGGAACGTAACGGGAGCACGGCGCAGCAAGGGGAGGCGGGAGAAGGCACGGTTAGCTCTGCTGGTTCCCCACCCTGGGGCACACTCAGTGCTGCCCAGCCTTCCTGGGAAGCGAGAGGAACCGCAGCAAGGCTCACGCAACAGCTCGGCAGCCCCAGCTCCCTGCTACCACAGGTGGGGGCTCGCTGTAGTTTTTGTGTGAATCGTGAAGTTATAACCTAATACGCTAAGAAGATGTGGTTGATTCGAGCTGGTTAAGACCTAGAAGAATAAAGGGTACGGTTTGCAACGCAGTGCTGCAAGGAAGCCAGAACCAGAAGGAAAAACAGAGGAATCTGGGTATCTACTCAGCAGAGTCACAGTATTTTTGTGTTTCTGGACAGCTTTCCTTACCAAACACGCGAGCTCCACCGTCAAGAGGCGGTTTCAGAGCGTGGGCCCACAGTACCGCTGCCGGCAGCAGACGCGGTCAGTGGGATTTCCACCCGCTCCACCTCCTCCTCCCGCACTCCTTCCTGCTCCCTCTCCCCCGGGGCTCGATGCTTTTCCAGCCACGCCGAGCCAACCACCAGCACAGTCAAACTCGGGCGCAGGCAAGAACTGTGCTCGGGGAGTGGGTGCGGTGTGCTGCGGCACAGACGGGGGCTTCTCGCAGCCAAAGAGCCACCGCCACCGCCCCGTCTCCTTCAGCGTGGGCACGCGGAGCGCCCGCTCCTCTCCGTAACGCCTCCAAGTGCTTTGCCTGAAGGAGCCCTGAGCACGCCTTGGCTCGATACCACTCTTGTGCCGGGAGGTTTCCGAACAGGTCTTGAAACATTCAGGCTTTCCGATACATTTCAAAAGTCATGAGAAAAACGTTTTCCTATGCAGATGGAAGGTGACATAAATCAAAGGTGGAAAGGAAGCCCCTAACGCCAAGGCGTTGCTATAGAGCAACTTAACGAAAAAAAGAAAAGATTGAACGTGTATCGCCAAAGTAAGCAGGAGAGACATTATTTTGCCGTCAGAACCGAGAATGCTCAAACCTAGAACAGAATACACATGGACATGTAAGATTAACGTGCGACTAACCGCGAGCAAGCAAAAGACCACAAATGAAATCAGTAAGAACTTTGGAAACAGAATGCCGTGTTTCTAAAAATACAGAAAATCGGAATAAACGATAGAGCTACAAGATTAACTGCTGGAGCTGCGCAATTCTACATTCAAGACTGGAGCACTGCACAGAGCTGAGACTCCCCGGGGTGTGGGTGTCAGTGCTGGTGCACGCGATTCCGTCCAGACTCGTGTCAGAGAGACGGTGAAGCCTCACCCTCGAGACCAACAAGACAAAGATAAAACCTGACGGATCGTAACTTCGCCTCACGCAAAGACCGTTTATGCCAGAAGCGTTTGACGTTTTTAGGAACTTACGTTTTGGAGAAGGTAGGCTCATTCTGCAAAGAAAGTTCAGAATGATAAATACCAGACTTGCAGCACATGAAAATATTAATATTTAATATGTTTACTAAGCAGTCTCTTATTTCTGTTGTGCATCTCTGTAGAACTAAATCCCTCGATTTACATTTCGATTTCCCTCACTGATCTGATCATCACAACACAGATACAGCTGTAAAGTGCAATGTATGCTTTGGTTTCCTTAACTAAAGAAAGCACTTTCAGAATGGTTTTAGCCAAAGCTAGGACCCACGTGGTTAAGGACATGGTTTGAACAGATGACCACCTCTTTTTACAGGCAGAGAGAAGCGATGGGCTACTGAACCAAAAGCGCCTCGTCTGGCCGACCAGTGAATCTGAAAGCAGTTCTGCTCCCGTCAATCACTTGGAGCAATTCGGAAGGATTCGACGTTAAACGAGGATTCGCTGTCGGACCAAGTGAAAATCTCCGATTTAGATTTACATGTCAGCGAAGAGCTAAAAAATAGTTGGCAAACCATGTAGCAATTCAAATACAAGCTGATCGTTTTCAAAAATCTATAAATATTTCCAGAACCATCTTATCGACATAAAAACAGGAAGGAACGGGGATGGTTACAGGGTTCACACGTCTGCGCAAAAGCATATATAAAGGTAATGTTATGTACATTTTATTTCAATAAAGACATAAGACAAACAGCGTAAAGATGCCCAGATGCCCTAAAGATAAATACATTTAAAAGATTCTCATTAAAATGAATCTGTAGTATTTCTTTCCTGCAAGCAAAATACCTTTCTTTAAATACAAAAAAAATCAGTATTCTGAATTGCAAATGTTCTCGCTTTTTTGCAGAAAACCTGCCATGATGATTTTTTTTCTTTTTTTTTTTTTAATGAATAAGGATTTTCCACAAAACAGGCTTGCTCTACATGCTAGTTTTTTTAAACAGTTCAGTGACACAATGTGCTAGCTACATACACAACAGAGAATATAGTAAGAAAACACTCAACCTGATGAAAAGTTAAAATCTTCATTAATACACTGGAAAAAGTTGACATAACTCATGCCTTTTAAAATCAAAAATACAAAAATTAAATGTTTTCCTAAAAAGATTTTCCTTATTTTAAGGACTCATTTGAAAATGAAGCTGCATGTAATTTGTACAATAAAATTGTACAAGTAAACAGGTAATATACATAAAAAATTAATTGACATACTTCTCAATTATCAGTTGTCCACCTTTAATTTCCAATACTGTACTTTCTTAACAAGCATACAAAATATCAAACTTCTCTTTAGAAAAAGTGCCGTTCTGTGACATCTTTGACACAAAAACAGTCTGAGCCTGTGGCGCGGTAATGCAGTCGAGAGGCAGCGCGCCCTCACTTTTACAAATTCTACCTTCCCTAAAAAGCCTCCCGAAAAGGAGATTACACACCGTTACAAAAATAGCGACCTCTTTGTGGCAGCTGCATTAGAGAACCACGGCTGAGAGACTATTTCCATGGAGCAGAGC
>NW_009730706.1:0-1322 GCF_000703405.1 Apaloderma vittatum
TGCCTTGTGAGGTAGAACCTGGAAGAGCGCTGCGGTGCCACTGGGCTGCAGCTCAGACTGCTGCTGCCAGAGTCAGTCTTTTAGGAGAACCAAGTTTTGAGCAAGAAGGAAACATCCTCCAGCCAGGGGCTGGCCAGCCAATGTAACTCAGGAGAACAATTAAATGTGTTTCTACATCTGTGTCATCCTTCCACCTTTGTTTGCCCTCTGGTTTGTCAAGCGGGGGGCTGTAACAGGGGCTCTGGCAAGACGTCAACAAACCCGGTTGCTGCGGAGGTGCAGCCGTGGTCTTCTCACCTATTCCTGCAAAGAAGCACCCGCTGCAGGTTATGTTCCTGCTCAGGTGTGGGGAAAATCCAATGTACAAGGTCACAGGTTAAGGCAAGAACTGCAGCACTGGGCAAGTCCAAAGGTCTGCCCAGCCTTGGTCCTGCTCTCTGCCCTGCCCGCCTCCGCGGCTGAGGTGCCAACGTCGACGCTGGGACACTGCCCAGCCTTGAAGAAAGCGAAGCTGGGACGTGTTTGTCTTCCCTAGTGGGTGATTTCATAGGAAGTGACCACCCTGCCGGCTCTCCCCAGCTGGGGCACATCCTGGTGAACTGTTCTAAAGGCTGCTCAGCTCTCGCCGGCGCAACAAGCCGAAACCAAGTTCCAACAAGTGGTGACTGATGTAGTTGGAGGCAGCAGCTCCAAGTCAACGATTCGAACGCAGAATCAGTAACCTCTTCTGCATTCCCATCACCTTCTCAGTCTCTGAACGGCAGCTGGAGCCTTCTCTGGGCTGAACAGCCCCAAGCTCTGAGCCTGTCCTCACAGCAGAGCTGCTCCAGCCCCCTGAGCGTCTTCGTGGCCTCCTCTGGGCTCACTCCGACAGCTCCGTGTCCTTCCTGTGCTGGGTCCCAGGGCTGGGCACAGAACTGCAGGGGGTCTCACCTGAACAGAGCAGAGAGGCAGCGTCGAACTCTTTGCACAAGTCCAGGAAGATGACATCAGTTGCTCCTCCCTTACTCACCCACACTGTAGCCCCGTTGGAGGCGAGCACCGAATTGATCAGGCACGGTTTGCCCCAGGCAGGGCCACGCTGGCTGTCGCCAGCCACCTCCTCCTTTTCCATGTGCCTTTGCAGAGCCTTCAGGAGGATCTGCTCCGTGATTTTTTCAGGCACAGAGGTGAGACTGACTGGCCTGTAGTGCCCTAAGTGATCTTTTTTCCCTTTTGAGAAGATGAGGGTTAGGTTTCCCCTTTTCCAGTCAGCGGGAACTTCGCTGCACTGCCCCGACTTCTCAGACACGATGGATGGTGGCTTAGCAACCTCACCTGCC
>NW_009730706.1:1481-3764 GCF_000703405.1 Apaloderma vittatum
TGAAGCCCAAGGCAAAAAAGCCACCAAGTACCTCAGCCTTCTCCGTGTCGCTTGTAGCCAGGTCTCCCATTTCACTCACTGGGTGGTTACGGTTTCTTTCATCTTCCTTTGTTGTCCCACTTGTTATTTTGTCCTCTGCTTTTTTTCACATTTCGGCTCCAGCGGTGCCTTGGTTTCCGGATCTCCTTCCTGCGCTCCCAGGCTGTTTCCCTGTAACCTCTCGGGATGTGCATCACCTCCTGCACTGCCTGTGCGTTTTTATTTTGTGTTTTAGTTTGGCTGAGAGCTCTTGGCCTCGCCGAGCTGACCTCCTGCCTCCCCTGCCCGACTTGTTGCCCGTCAGGACTGAGAGCTCTTGTGCCCCAGGAAAAGTATCTTTCAGTATCTCCCAGCTCTTGTTTCTTTGCCTCCGAGTGTCCCAAGGGATTCCCCGCACTGGCAGTGGAGAGTTTGCCTTTCTGAGGTTTAAGGCTTTGTCTCTGCTTTTTACGCATCCTGCACCCCTCAAGACTGAGAATTCCACCTGCAGCCCAGGCCACCTCCAGCCTTGACCTCTCCTGTAGGTTCTGTGCTGGTGAGCGGCAGGTCCAGCAGTGCCTCTCTGCTTGGTTCCTCCATCATCTCCAGGTTGTCCTCGACGCTCTCCAGCAGTTTCCCGGGCGGCTTTGCCCTGCGCCCTGCCACTTCTCCAGCAGATCTCCAGGTGGCTGAAATCCCATGCCGGGATCGTGACTCTTCCTGCCAATATCTCCTGTGGTCTTGTTTTGGGGTGGGGGTTCTTGCTTTGGCTTGCGTTGCATGTGGGAGATAACATGCTGCGTGGCAAAAAAGACCTTCTTTTCACTCCTGCACCTGTTTGAGGATTTGCTGGGTTACCTGCAAACTGCTGAGCTGACCTCAGAGCTACCGGGAGCCCCAGCTCGAACGGACGAAGTGGCCTCCTGGTCCCAGCGAGAGCGTCCTGGCAGTGGGGAACAGCGCGGTGAGCTCGTGTCCTGCCCACTGCTCGGTGACGGGCTACCTGCCGCGCTTCGTTGCGAGACGGACAAGCAAATAGTTCTCAGACAAAGCTGGCCCAGAAGAAGAGCTTTCTGTGTGGCCACCAGTGCCCAGGGACGTGTTGTCGTCAGACCCTGCAGAGAGCGAGGGGAACTGGTGCTTCCTCAGCAGTTTGCCCTGGCGTCAACGGCTGATTTCAGGCTCTTTGGCCGGCAAAACCACAAAAATCCTTTCCTTAAATCCCCTTGGAATACTCTGAATAGGAAAGCCATTCTGGTAGATAAGGCTAGATCAGTAGATCAGTATGTCTGGCTTGTACAAGAGGTTTAGCAATCCCCTCATATATGAGTATTTTTTCAAACTGGCAACAGATCTGGGGCCCACAAGTATCGTTTTCACAGCGTAAAGAGGGCATTGCACCCCGTTCCGTGGCAGCGGAGTTTCCTGCCCTGCTCCCAGCACAGCTGAGCCCGGAGCTAGATAAGGCTAGATCAGTAGATCAGTATGTCTGGCTTGTACAAGAGGTTTAGCAATCCCCTCATATATGAGTATTTTTTCAAACTGGCAACAGATCTGGGGCCCACAAGTATCGTTTTCACAGCGTAAAGAGGGCATTGCACCCCGTTCCGTGGCAGCGGAGTTTCCTGCCCTGCTCCCAGCACAGCTGAGCCCGGAGCTTCGAGAGCAGGAGCTGTCAAGAAATGAACCATGACTTGCCGAGTGGAGAAATGAATCGCGTCCGCCCCCGCGAGATGGGTCTGCGGGCACGTCCTCCTGTGAAGGCAAAAAGCAAAACTCCCCTCCTTACCCTCCGTGGCTCCCGACGCGGGTTCGAGCCCAGCGCGCTCACTCCTGGCCCCAGTGCCACTCTCATGGTGCCGAAGCCTTTGAGTATTTCCGTGCCTGCCCTTTCCCAGAAGAGCGCTCCGAGCTCCGCTCCCCGAAGGGATGCTCTGGTGGCACAGACGGGCAGATGTTCCTCAGACGCGTTCCTCTGCCTTTCAGGAGCTGCTGCTGCTGCCGGCAGCGCTTGTTTTCTCTGCCACATTGGCAAGAGAGCGTCTAGATCTGCCAAAATCTGGAAAATTACCTTTTCGTTTGCTCTAATGCTTCGGAGGAAAGCTCTGGCGTGGAGCTGCTGTGTCCGTAGAGGGCAGGTGCTCGGGTGGGACGCCAGGCGGGTGATGGGAGACCCTGGAAGGTCTCTGCTGAGAAGGAGGTGACCTTCCCCCTGCCCACCCCGCCGGAGCCTGGCATCGGTGTGGGCAGAGCATTCCCCGCAGC
>NW_009730706.1:3789-5219 GCF_000703405.1 Apaloderma vittatum
GGGAAAGTAAATCCGACCTCTGCGGGCTCTAGCTGCAGCCAGAGATTGGGGTGGCTCTGCAGAAAGTGTAAAGAGGGAAGCTGTGCATGATTTTGTTTTGTGGTTTTGGTTTTTTTTTAAGGAATGTCTCTTCGATTAACTTGTATTAATGACTAATCTGTGTTGTTGCTTCCAGGTCAGGGGTCATCACATTGCAAAGCTTGATCCTCTCGGCATTAGTTGTGTAAATTTTGATGATGCGCCAGTAACTGTTTCTCCAAACGTCGGTGAGAATTACTCTGCAAATTAATTCTAATGTAATTTAACTTTTTTACCCCTCCCCTCTTTTGTTTTTTCTCCCTTTCCCCTCTCCCTCCTGGTACCTGTTCTCCTTTCCTTCCGTTCCTGGCCCATTTCATAGATTCGAGGGCATCATGTAGCACAACTCGACCCACTGGGCATCTTGGATGCAGATCTGGACTCCTCCCTTCCAGCCGATCTTATCACATCCACAGACAAACTGGGTGAGGGCTTTGAGAGCAGTTAGTGCTGCATTGCTTGAGCTCCTCTCTCTTTCACGGCTTCGTAGGTAGATTGCTTCACCAGGCAGGGGGGAAAGGTCTTAAGTTTCCTTAGCAATGATCACTCTAAATTATTTATAGCCGAGCGGCTGCCACGGAGCAGTTCTGCCCTCCTCCGGCTGTCGCGGCGAACGGGTCTCGTGCCAAAACCTGATCCTCCAACCGGTGCCAATTAATTAGGCCACTGAACTCACTCGTCCGGGGGTGGAAGCATCTTCTGGAAGTGCCCTTGGCTCCTCTTGCTGCTCCTGGGCACCCCGAGAGCTGGGGGGCGCGGGCTGACCTCAACTCCGTGGGGCTGAGAAGCGCCTCTTGGCGTGCCCCTGCCCTGCCCTCCTTCGCTCCCGCCTTGCCGCAGCATCCGCAAATCCCCCAATTGCCCCCTTTTTCCAGGACTGAGCTCTAAGTCCCTGCCCGGTGATCATCACAAGGAAGCTTTGGGATGCGTTCCCGTCTGAGCAGAGAGATGGAAATCCCAATGCCTCGGAGCGAGAGATGCATGAGTGGAAGCGTGTGTGGCGCCTCGGACGTGAAATTCTAATCTGAAAGCGCTTAAACTCGGCACCCTCTCCGCGTGCTTCCGGTTCGATCTCTGTAGCACGCTGCCATTCTTCTAGCTCGAACGAGGTCACGGCGCTGAGCTCTTTTTCACCTTGCTGGTGCTTCCCAAGGGCGTTCCCCTGGCACTCGGAGCGCTCGAGGGGCATGCTTCTAACTTAGAGTAGAGCGGCGGCGATGATTACTAACCCCGCACAACTGAAACAGCTGATCAGAGCGGACGGTGCATGTAAACTGTCTTGATTCCTTGTTCAGCTGCCGGCACAGGGACACCCGCCCTGGACCTGCCGGACTTGCCTACAGGATTACGTG
>NW_009730706.1:5320-6300 GCF_000703405.1 Apaloderma vittatum
AATCCCTGGCAGTGCCTCGAGAGCTGGCTGGCTCTGAGTTGGAGCAAGCCCTGCGCCTCAGGGTTTGGGTGGGAAGAACTGGGGAAATGATGGCTGTGAACCCAGGCGCAGGAGGGGACACAAGTGCTCGTAGTCAGCACTGCCAGTGGAGCAGGGAGACGTTTTTCAGGTGGAAAGGGTGAGGAAAACCTTTTCTGGCTCTAGGTTACTGGCATCTGCTGTGGGCTCTATGCTCCTGAAGTCCTGTGCCTGGTGGGCACGTTTCCCTTCCGAGAGGAGAGCAGGGTCTGCACAAAACCCAGAGCCAAACTGCTGTGAGTGGTTGCAGTGACCTCTCTCCCTCCTGAGGAAAGGCAGCCGGGCGTGGGGGGCAGAGTTACCCTGGCCCTCATCTCACAGCCTGGTTTGGGTTAGAAGGGACCTTCAGAGGTCACCTGGCCCAACCCCGCTGCCGTGGGCAGGGACATCTTCCACCAGAGCTGGTTAATCCACGTCCCATCCAACCTGGCTGTGAACCCTTCCAGGCAGGGGCTGCCACAGCCTCTCTGTGCCAGGATCTCGCTGCCCTCACGGTGAAGAATTTCTTCCTGATACCAGAGCGTGTCCTCTTCCACTGTAAAACCATCGCCCTTTGACCTGGCACTACAGACCCTGGTACAAAGTCTCTCTTCATCTTCCTCTTTGTCTCCCTTTACTTAATGGCTGCACTACGGTCTTCCTGGAGCCTTCCCCAGGCTGAACAGCCCCAAGCTCTCAGCCTGTCCTCGCAGCAGAGCTGCTCCAGCCCCCTGAGCATCCTCGTGGCCTCCTCTGGGCTCGCCCCAACAGCTCCGTGTCCTTCCTGTGCTGGGCTCTCCCAAGAGCCGGACCCAGAACCACAGGGGCTCTCAGCAGAGGGGCCCAATCCCCCTCGCCCCGCTGGCCACGCTGCTCTGGGTGCAGCCCAGGGCACGATAGGCTTTATGGGCTGCGAGCGCTCG
>NW_009730706.1:6584-8154 GCF_000703405.1 Apaloderma vittatum
GTCCAAGGCCCTCGATGACATCCCTTCCCTCCGGCGTGGCGACTGCCCCGCACCGCTCGGTGTCGTCTGCCACCCGGTTGAGGGTGCCCTCGGTCCTGCTCTCCGTGCCACAGATGAAGAGAGTAAACCGTACTGGTCCCAGTACAGACCCTTGAGGGACGCTGCTCCTTCCTGGTTTCCATTTAGACATTGAGCTCACGGTGCTGGGGAAAGTCAGGTCAGCGGTCTTCTCTTCTGCTTTGACCGCGTGGTTCCTCTGAAGCAACGTGTGCTCCAGTAGCATCCTTGCTTCAGCAGAGCCTCAGCGCCCAAAGGGATCCAACTGCGGAGCCGCAGCTGCCGAGCTGGGTGCCAGCAGCGCCGCAGCTCTGACAGAAGCTGGGTGCAGCAGTATTTGCTCCAGTTTTCCTGCTCCCACGAGCCCAGCAGCGGGACCCAGCCCAGCTCGCCGCATGGCTGGGAGAGAGAATCTCAGCCCGCCTGTCTGAGCCAGGCATTAAGTTTAATTTCTGTTTCTTAGTGACTTTCATAGCAAGATATCTGTCCTCGCTGTTCCGAGTGTGGATTTAATTACCAGGAATCCATGAATTTGTAGGAAATTATGAGTCCTGGCAACAAGGTGTGCTGGTATCAGCTGCTGGCCCCTGCTGGGGCTGTGTCCTGTGGCAGGACCCCAGACTCACGTGGCTGTGTCTAATCCAAGGAGGCTTTATTATCTTGCTCTAAGTATTATTTATGAGTGATCAGACTTTCCCCTGGTCTCCTCATCCTGGAAAACCTCATCTGGTCATCTTAAAATCACAACTTGGTGTGCACAGCCTGCAAACAACTCTCGGCCGGAGGGGAGGAGAGCGCTGGTGTAGAGCCTGGGCAGAGCTCCAGCTGAGCCTGAGATCCAGTGTCGCCTGCTTGTGGCAGAAAAAGCCAATTTCTAAGCAGATCCTGCTGGCTTTTTTTGCTTTGAAAGAGTATTTCTTAACACTTTGACAGAGCAGTTAATAACAAGAGTGGTTTTGAAACTTGGAAACAATCTTGTTTCCTCTTTCTGAGCAGCGAAATCCTTAAAGGTCAGCTTTTGTGGTGCGAGCTCCACTGCCAAGAGCTTAAACTGGGGCCGGGCAGGGCTGCAATTCAAAGGAGTTGCGTGGTTAATCTCGGAAATTGATCTTTCTTCTCAATTGCCTTTTGTTTAGCAACTGGTTTGTGTCTGGTTTGGAAGCTCTCTTTGGCTTGAGCAGCGTGAGCTTCGCAGAAAATGCAAGGGGGAGAAGCCCGCCGGGGGGTGCTTGGTCTGATGAGTGTGGGGCTGGAGCCCCCAAATTCCTCTTTCTCTTGGCTTTTCTTTTGAAAAAAAACAAAACAATCTCATCCTGGTCTTCTGCTGCAGCTGCCCAGGCATGGTAAGTGCTGTAAACCAAGGACAGGGTGGCTTCAGGAACTCATTGCCTGTCCAAAGAGGCAACACCTTGGCACGCTGAGATCCAGGCGGTGCGTGGGAGCTCGTGTGTGTCTGAGCGTCCGTCCATCCGTCTGTCTGTCCGTGGAAGGCAGCTGCTCCTGCCTCTTGCCC
>NW_009730706.1:8185-8490 GCF_000703405.1 Apaloderma vittatum
GCCGGAGTGATGGAAACCATCCTCCGGCTTGAGAGGAGCCAGGTGACCCCCGCGGGGAGGTGGGCTGGCGGCACCCTCCCCGTTCCCCGACTGGAGACCTCGCTGACCAAACGTCTCCCCTAAATGCGCCATTTTTCCCTGCTGACCCGAAGGAGAAGCGTTTCCAAAGCCTTTCTTGCAACCCGGGTGAGATTGAGGCACTCAGGCCACCTAACCCGCTCCGGTGCCCTCGCGTGCCTGCCGCCCGCCACCCAGCCTCCTGCTGTCCCCGGCCGCGCTCAGGAAACGCTGACGTCTTGCCCGCC
>NW_009730706.1:8512-8772 GCF_000703405.1 Apaloderma vittatum
CTTCCTCGTTGAGAGCCCTCTCGTTAGTGCCCCGATGCCCTCCCTGGTGCCAGAGGAGATCTCAAGCCGTGCAGCCCCACTGCTCCCCAGTGTCTGACCCCGTCCCTCCCCACACCTTCCCTCCACCTAGTCACCCTCTGTCCCAGCCCCTTTGCCTCCGATGGGTTTTGACTGTTTTTTAAATCCTGTGGGGTGTTTCTTGGTTTGACTTGTGCTCTCCATGACTAGTTTTCACGGTTCCAGGGGGTGGTTTTTTTTTT
>NW_009730707.1:0-3086 GCF_000703405.1 Apaloderma vittatum
TCTAAGTGGAACAAACGGCAATTTGGGACCCAGGGGACCAGCAGAGCGGTGAAACAAGGGTCAGTACAAACTTGTACCACACCTAAGGCAGCACCAGCGTCCATCTGTCCGTCCGTCCCCCCTGCCCAGGGGTATGAGCTCCGTCCCGTCCCCAAGCACTCGCCGGCGGTTCATGCCGTTCCCAATCGCTCCCGCCATAAATCAACCGAGACAGGCAATTAGGGATCTATATTAAAGCCCTTATAAATATATATTGTGGAGCAGCCTGGAACATTCGGGCCATCTGGCTGCTCGAGCCCCACAGTAGCCAAGGTGTCCCCAAACTGCTCCGAGGGGGACGACTGGCAGACTCTGACACGAGCTCGGCTTTCCCCGAACTTCACCCTGCCGCAAAACGCGACTTCCCCTGATTTGCCACAATTGGTTTCAAACTGGTCTTAATTAAAACCGGTGCGGGCTTGCTTAAACTCCATTTAAACCAAATTTAAATAAGATCGGACCAGAATTGATTCCTTTCCGGAGCAAGCTAAAGCTGGGTAAGCTGTTTAAAGAGTATTCACAAGGGTATTTGCGGTGGTTTAGCTAAAATGATTTACCGCAATCCCTAATTGAAGCAATTTCAACTCGGGTATCGGGAGGGCGAGCTAAGAGCTGGCGGGGCAGAGTATCCTTCCCACCCGAACGCCTTCCCCCGAGGCATCACGTTTCCAGCTCAGGCTGGGGAAAGGATTTCCCTCGGCTTTTCCGCGAGCAGTCGGGATAAACCTGGCCCGTGAGCTTTCAACCCGTCGGCGTGGGAGTCGGCGCTGCCAGATGGTGCTCGGCGAAACCCCGGGCAGCGACGACGCGGGAATCTGTGCGGCATCGCCTTTCCCCCTCCTCCTCCTCCTCCCTCTCCCCAGCAGCCTTCCCCAGGATGTTTGGAATTGCAGCTTTCGCAAACACTGGGGCGGGCGAAGAAGCCTCGCAGAGCAGCGGGATAAAAATAGAGCTGTAAAAAAACAAAAAAAAGGAAAAAAAAAAAGAAAAAAAGGCAAATCCATCCTTCCTCCTCACCCCTCCAGAAAAGGCGGCACTAGGGCGTAGCTGGGAACAGATGCAAACGTGCCGGCACCCCGGTGAAATCTCCGCTCTTCTCCCGAGCTGCTGATGGAATCTAAAACCTGAAATTACGGAGACCACGGCCCCGGGCTGCGGGGGCTTCTCCCCTTCCTACCTGGCTAAAGAGCCACATGTTTGCAGTTCCCAAGACTCGCCAGAAAGAGATTCTCCAGCCGGGCTGGGATATGTATTTTGATGCCAAATGGTTTTTTTTTGCTGCGATGGATCCCCTCCCGGCTCCCAGGCAGGGCTTGTGCTCGTGCCAGCCTTGAAAGCAGCGGGCAACGAAAACGCCCATGGGTTTCCAAGGAAGGTTAGAAATCTGCTCGGTTTTCCTTCATTAAGGTAAATCAATAAGCAAAAATCACAGCAGGCAACCTATGGGAGACGGAAAATGCCCTGGAGAGCTGCAAAACCAGGAGTGATTAAGCTTGACTGTGAGTTTAGAGCAGGCTCAGGCTACTGCAGGGGAAGGCGAAGCGTCCAGAAGACAGCCCAAAGCAGGAACGAGCAGCGACAGGTCCCTTCTGCACCAAGATCCATTTTTCTAGCTTAATTGTTTTCACCTCCTTCCTCACCCTACCCTCCAAATTCCTTGCAACATCTCAGGGAAACCGAGGCAGCCACCAACGATCAGGAACCAGAGAGTTGAGCTCAGAGCGCTCCAGACCAACAGGTCTCCATCCTCTCTTGCCCATCTGGCTCCTCCACATCCTGCTGTCACGCTCCCGGTCCTGCGAAAGCTGTTGGAAAGGGGCTCCTTCAACAGCAAGTGGTTGATGTTGGCCATCTCCTTGCTCTTTGTGGAGAGGATGAGTAAGGAGGGGGTTTCACTTTTATCCTCCCTTACCACTAGAAATGTCAGTTTAGCACCTGACAAGGTTCCACCTTTTTTCTCCTACCTTCCACAGACCCCCCCTTGCACCCTACAGACTCTCGCCCTGCGTTTTCAGAGGCCACCTCAACATCTTCCAAACCATCCGGAGGTGGGACCTTGTCCTGCGCTGCCACCTCTGCACGTGGTTCCACAACCAAAACGACAGACAACGTAAAGGGAGTGGTCTGGCTCCCCGAGAACCAAATCCTTCAAAAAGATGACAAGAGGAAACCGTTATCGCAGAACATCTCAAGCTCAGCCCAGGCTCTGGAGCGCCGCACGTTCTCCAGCAAATCGGAACTCAACAGACGACGTTTCTCAGGGACTTTTAGCAGCCTCCTCCGGAGTAACCCACCGACTCCTGGGATATCCATGGACTGCTTGGTGGAAATCAATGACCTCGCGCATGTTTGCACACCCACGTAACGCAGTCAGCGTCCCCGTAAACATCCTACAGCATGAGGTGCTCACAGGGTCACCACCACCTCCAGCAGGAAGCCAAGGGGGACAGACCGGACCGAGCTGAAGAGGAAAGTGCCTTGCACGAAACAAAGGATCGGAACTGCTTCTCCTTACAAAGCTGCGGAGAAAGGAAGGAAGAGATGTGTGTGCAAGAGCTGTACGAGGCGGCAGACGGAACCGGAGTCCTTTCGGAGGGGGCTCTCTCCTCGGAGACTAGGCTGGAGGGCTTGTATCTGGAAGGCCATCATAGAACCATAGGACGGCTTGGGTTGGAAGGGACCTCGAAAGGTCATCTAGTTCAACCTCTCTGCAGTGAGCAGGGACATCTTCAACCAGATCAGGTTGCTCAGAGCCCCGTCCAACCGACCTTGAATGTCTCCAGAGATGGGGCTTCTACTATCTCTCTAGTCAACCTGTGCCAGGGTTTCAGCACCCTCACTGTAGAAAATGTCTGTCTTATACCTAGTGTGAATTTATCCTCTTTTAAAACCATCACCCCTTGTCCTATTGCTGCTAAAAAGTGCCTCCTTGGCTTTCTTAGAAGCTCCCTTTAAGCACTCGGAGGCTGCTCTAAGGTCTCCCAAAGCCTTCTCTTCTCCAGGCTGAACAGCCTCAACTCTCTCAGCCTCACAGGACAGCTATTCTA
>NW_009730707.1:3239-8286 GCF_000703405.1 Apaloderma vittatum
GCTCTTGAGTCATAAATTCCAGCATGGCTCGGCAAAGCACTCCCAAAGCTGGATTTCTGTTGTACAAACCTGACCGGATGCTTGGGTCATCACCCCAAGGAGTGGGGAGCTCTTGGGCACAGCCCTGCAGACCCTGTTCCCTGAAAAGGGGGCAGAAGAGAACCCAAGGAGAGACTCGTGGAGGTCTCAGCACCCAGCCAGCTTCTCCCAGGGCAGCCAGAGCAGGTTGAGAGGAGATTTCGGGTCTCCCAGGCGGTGCTGAGCTGGGCTGGCCCCGGCTCATTGTGTTTGGAGAAGGCGTCGAGGGCAGCTGACCTTACGTAAACCGGAGAACAAAGCAGCTAAATAAAAACTGGAGCTGGGAACGGGCTGCGGAAGTGGGACACGGCTTTCCTGACTAATCAACCAGCATCTGAAGGAAACCGAACTCAATGGCAGGGAAACAACTGCATAAACACATCCCGAGGGAAGAAAGGGAGTGAGAGGAAGTGGGGGGGAAAGACCACGGCGGGGAAAGACCACGGGGGCACCGGCCCCAGCCAAGCTCCCCTCCTGCCCTCGCTGCTCAGGTGACGAAGCCTGAAGGACCATGATGGAGCAAAAAGCGTTTCAAGGGGCATCCGGACTCGTTTGCCTGCAAAGTCACCAACTGCAGGTAGGAGAGGAGCAGACCTGAGCTGGCTCGGCAGCTCTCCTCCCGCTCTCGGCTCCGACAGCACCTTGGGCTGAAGTAGGATGAAGGGGAGATGTAACCCTGACAGACGCTGGGATTTCCACTCTCATGCTCCAAAGGAAAAAAAAAGCCCCCTCCAAAGGATCCTCCAGCAAAAAGAGCCTTTTCCAAGAGCCTCTGCTTTTCCAGGCAGGTCTTGGAACCCCTCAATTCCCTCAGGAGCCGGAGCCCAGCAGCCAAGGAGCCCAGCAGCCAATTCAGTCTTAGCCCTGGGTGGTCAGAGCCAGACAGACCCAGGGCTGAGGCCATCGACCCAGCTCCTTTTCCCCTCCCCTAAAACCCCCACATCTGCCTTTGGGTGAAAGCCAACGACCCTGCAAAGCTCGGCTCTGTAAAAAATTCCCATCGAAACCATTTTTTGGGCGCGTTACAAGGAAGAGGAAAGCAGGCGAGGAAGCCAAAGCCCGTAAGGACCTGGGGTGGGGACAAACAGGAGCTGCGGCTCCAGCAAGAACCGCTTGACACGAGGCGAGCCGGGCTCTTCTCGAACGTTGAATAAGCGACGCCGAGCTGCTCTCTTCCAGATAGCTAACGGGGGCCAGGGCAGCCGTTTCGGATCCACGCCATCCAGCCTGCTATTTTTAGCTCATCCATAAGGAAGGAAACCTCAGGCAAGCATCGAGCGTGAGCTCGGCTGCAGCTCCTCAGCTGCTTTGGCCAGCGCCGCAGGAGCTGCTCCACCCGGGCAGTCCCTTCCCTTCTGACAGCGGGAAGACGGATGAGGCTTGCAGAGGGCACGGGAGAGGTCACCCCTCCCACCATAGAGCTGCCAGCACGAAACAGGTAGGTTTGTTAAAAAAAACCCCAGAACAATCCCAAAACTGAGCTGGTCGGATGTTTCTACAGCCCAGGGAGGGGGAGATTTCGGATCTTCAAAGAAAACAAAGCCTAGGGAGTGGAAAACGAAGCCTCCCTCCCTCCAATGGTGATTTTGCAAGGCCCCGTGGCCACATCCTGCGCAGGCAGAGGCAGTCTTGGCTCCACGCTCGGGTTTGCGGTCCAAAGCTGCTGTGAAACGTGCTTTTTGGCTGGGACGACCTGGCCCGGGGACTGCAATGGGGAGGCCCTTAAATAGCAGCCGCGGAAGAGAAGGGGCAGCCAAGGAACTGCGAAGGATGAGCCACACACAAGGGAAGGTGGAAAAAAAACTTTGTGATGTGTTGGGATAAGCAAGGAGGTTTTTTTAATTCCCTTGGGGTCCCTAGAAAATGGGATTGTCCCTCTTCATCTCAATCCTGAGATCCTGATGAACACTTGGAGCACCACAGCAGTCAATAATGTGGGCAGCCTTGAACAGGCAACACCAGAGGCACAGGTTGAAGACTTTGCAGATTTATCTACGTTTTGAACACCAAAACAGCAGCCAGCATCTCATCCTTAACCAGGTTTAGGGCTCTGAGGGCTTTTACAAGGCTGGCACCTAAGATCCTGTAAAGAACAGGACAATAACAACCTCCCTCTACACCAGCCTCTAAGTCCTAAACACCCAAAACGTGAGCTAGAGGAAAGCAATAAAGTAAAAGCAACGCCCTGCTCTGCACTGTGGCATATTTGATGCCCAAGTGATGCTGTGTCAGGATGGATATGTTGATTTTTTTACTGCAAGAGAGGCTTATCCTCCTACTCGAGCTAATCGGAGCGGGGAAGCGCGGAGCTGCGGCACTCACCAGAGGAGTTCGGTTGGCCGGCTCTGGCCGGGACGTGAAGCTCCACCGAGCTGGGTGGGGCGTCGGAGCTGTCGAAGGGACTGGGACCTTCCGTCTGTCCCGCCGGAGAAGAAGCAATCTCGGCCAGCACTTCCAGGTCCTTCAGGATAACCTGCGGAGAGAGGGATGGCGTGGGGTGAGCGCACACACGGGGATGGGGTTTGCTTCTCCCGCTTTGGGGAGGTCTGGGTTTTGCTTCCCCGCTCTATCGCCGCAGATTGGGGACAACCCCAGCAAGAGCACGGGGATGCTCTCGGGGGCAAACACCAGCCTGTTTCTCCCTCCTTGCCTCCAAGCTCACCCTGTTCAGGGCAGCATCCCGGAGCAGGCTCAGGATGTCGAGGCAGAGCTGCCATGCAGATTTCACAGCTCTTTCCTTCCAGAAGCCACTGAATTAGCCTATATATAGCATTTCTGGAGAAGTTATTACAGGGTGGGTAGTTATTTTCTTTTTTTGTCCTCAACCCTTCTCATGTCTCAGGCTATTTTGGGCCCCACTTCATTCAAACGTCCTTGGGTCTAGATGTGTCACCAGCCGTCCCCGATGCTCAGAGGGCTGCCAAAAAGGGCTGATTGCCACGTCTGACCCACCAGCACATCCTCAGCCACCTCTTGCCCACCGGCACAGGCTTTCCACATCTTTTCACAAAGCATCTTTTCGAGCAGCTGCAGTTAGATGGGAATCTTAATTTCTGAGCTACCAAAAAAGAAAACTCCCTTACACCCCTGGAAAGAAAAAGCAGCAGTTACATCTCTTTTTTTTTCACCATGCAGAACTTGGAAATGGAACCCATGAAAATCAGAAAGATGAGCTCCTGGGTTTCTCTGTTGCGGGTATCTCAAGCTGTCGGGTTGTGGGTTTTTTTGGATTTGGGTTTTTTTGGTAATTAGGGCTGATTTTGAAGCCCCTGGCTGCATTTGAGCAGGCAGCAACATGTCCAGACTTTGGTGCAGAGCTGGCCGTGGAGAAGCAGCCTGTTACAAGCACCACGAGGCTCCAGCACCCTCGGGAGGAAAAAAAACGTAAGACAATGACGCCTGGTGCAATGAGGAGCTGTGACGCTACTGTCCCTGGTTAACACGGCACCTCCGTGACGCTGTCGAGGATGGGACCTCGTTGCCATCACGGGACATCGCTGCCATCGCCAGCTTTCATCTTCTCCCAGGGAAGCGACGCTGCGGCCCTCAGCAGAGGGAAGACCTTGGTCCTCCCTCTCCACCTGGCTTTGCAGGGCTTTCAAGCGTGGGTGGCCGAGTTAAAAGCAATGCTGATGGGGTTTTGTTTCAAGGGGAGGATGCCCCTGAGAGGAGCTCACGCCGCCTGGTCTCCTGAAGCCCCGTGTAGATTCTCTGGTGGCTAATCACATGGCTCAGCTGAACTTGTAGCCAAGGAAGGCACTAATTCAGGTCTCGAGCTCTCACAGCTGGGGGAAAAAACACTCATAGACATTTCCAAGCCTCGTTGCCTTTGGTTAAGACTGGTAAAGCAATTCAGGGTTTGGCTACCAGGGCTGTCAGGTGGGTGAGAACCAGGACTCTGGTTCAGGCTGCTGATTTTGCTGAACCCAGCCCATGGGCCAACACAATCACACACGCTACCATGCCAAGGCTGTTATCAACATGTGGCTGATGTATGGCATAACCCAGCCACCCTGCTGCATTCGTTGCCCCAATCCCCCTCCCAAACCCTCCCACTCAGCTCAGGGCTTGGGCAATCACAGGCTTCACCAGCAGAAAACATGACCAAGACCCCTAGGCTGGGCAGAAATCACCCCTACTGCTTCCTAAAGCATTTAGAGATGCATCTTAATACTGTGAGGTCAGATCCTTAATTTAAAAAGCTCAGAAATCTGTTTCTGAGATGCTGTTGGGGCTTGGGATGCTCTGGGCAGCAGAGACCAGCACCACCGAGGGCAGGGCTGGACCTTTCGAGTTCTGGAGAGGTTAAGGGATGTCCCCCCCCAAGCCAGCTCTTCAGGTCACAGGCAGGAGGTGAGGAAAAAACCAAACCAAACCATCAATCACAGGCTAGATTTTACAATTGAAAATCATGGGAGGAAATAAGAACCACGTGAGTCGGATGCATGAACACCTGGAGGGAGAGGAAGAGCAGGTGGCTGCGAAGGCTCGGGGTTTTTCCAGCCGTGGGAAAGAGGCAGGGAGCTCCAGCTCCTGCTGCTTTTTCCCCAGCACGCTCCGGAGGAAAGCCAGGAGCGCTTGGTATGCGCTGCACATCCCCGCGCTCGAGCAAAGCTGGAGCCAGCGGCTGGCTTTGTGCAAGCAGAGGAGGCTGCAAAGAAAGCACCATTGCCATGGCAACGGGCCGGCTGCGCCAGGAGCGAGCTGGTCCCATCCCTCAGAAGCCAAGAGAGGCCATCGGACCCCGACATCAACGCCACAAACCACGAGGGACATGGAGCCGTTCCCAAGTGCCGGCCGAGGGTGCGATCCCGACGGCAAGCCTAGAGGAGCAGCCACCCGAGATGGTTTTTCCCAGCCCAGAAGGGATTTCCGTCAGGCGGTGGGACGTAGGGCGGCGTGTCCCGGCTCCGGGAGAGCAGGGGATGCAACATTGCGATGGATAGGAAGACCTGGCCGCTGCCGTGAG
>NW_009730707.1:8364-9814 GCF_000703405.1 Apaloderma vittatum
CTATTTCTCCTCCCTGGGAATAGGCACGATTTCTCCCTCTGTTGCCTCCAGAGTATGGATTTTGAGGGCACGCAGAACTGACGGGTCTCTTCGGCTTCTCCAGATCTAGGTCAGGTTAATTTGCCGCTTGTTCTGGTTGAACGGAGCTGAGACCAGCTCTGCCGGCGGCGGGGGAGAGCGGGCCCCGCAACACCCGGCACCCGAAACAGCGTGCGCTGGATGGGATGGGATGCAGCTCCCGCCTGCAAAGCATCGCCTCGATGCAGTCAGGGAGGGGGAGAATTCGCCCCTGGCCAAAGCACTGGGCTGGCCAGTTGCAGAGGACGGGGAGGTGACCCCAAACCGGCTGTAGATTCCTGTGGAAGCAAGACTTAGCACCTCACAGCGTGTCCTGACTACCAGCAGAGCAGGGTGGGCTGGAGCAGGAGCTCCTAGGGCACACATGACGGGAAGGGTAAGGACTGAGCTCCCGAAGATCCTGTCCTTGCTGCTATTTCTGGGAAAGCTTAAAAAAAATTAACAAAAGGATTAAAATGCCTGCACGCATCAGGGAGATGCTCACAGGCGGCCTGGGATGTCGCAGAGGTTGGGTTGGGCATACAGCACTGGGGAGAAGGTTCCTCTTGCTGTTGAGGAGGCAGGAATTCAGCCAAAGCAAGATGCTCCTGAGATGGAAAACGAGAAGGTGAAGGGCTGCGAAGTGCTTCTTCAAAAGGGGATCAAGATCAGGGAGGAAACCAGCCCCCAGGCCAGCATTACCAGCACAGGCAGGGCCGTGGAGGTACGACCCGGCGGGGACCAGGAAAGCCAAGGATGCTGCTGGTTGCTTCCTCCTGCTCCACCACTCAAACGCAGCCCATCGCTGCCGCAGTGTGCGCCGAGCCTTCCCCGCAGGGCTTCGTCTCATTTATTTATTTTATTTTTTTCTTTTCTTCCTCCAAACCTCTTAGCCGTAGCCAGGGGAGGCGAGCACGGGTAGGCAGTCCCGGAGCCAAGAGCAGCCAGCAGCGAGGCTGGCCGAGCCCCAGACACACACGGTGTGAAAAGCAAACTTGTGTGTCCCCCCGCTCTCCGCCTCCACCGGCTTTAAAGACAGAAAAAGCAAAGAAAAACCACCATTAATCTTCCCACACCAATTTAACCAGACCTCTTTTTGCGTCCCCGGCACAGCAACTTTCATCCTCTGATCTTGCCAAGATCTTTTTCTTTCCCCTTTACAGCTGCTGGCTGGGAAGGGATGGGGAGCAGGTGGGGGGGCAGCAGGGCTGGGGACTTCTCCTCTTCTCTCCAGGGCAAATTCTGCCAGGTCGTGCTAACACAGCGTCAGCAAACAGAGCAGGCAGCAGCAGGGGTCACTGAGTAACACGGCCACAACCTGAAAATCCCCCATCCCACCTCCTGCTTTGCAAAGCCTCCAGCTTGTCCCCAGTATGGGTGCGCGAGGGGCAGG
>NW_009730708.1:0-2135 GCF_000703405.1 Apaloderma vittatum
TCCCGTCCCCTCCGGGGCCCGCGCTCGCCGCTCTCCGCCGTTGCTTTTTTGGTGGTCTCCTTGCTTGCAGCCTGGCATGTAGGCTGCCCGTGCCAAGTCTGTGCAGTGCTGGTTGTGCGAGGTAAATTATTTCCGTGCTCACAGGACGTTTGGTGGTGGTGTGGCCAACCTGTAGTCGACAGAAAACAAATCACGAGCCCTTCGGCTCCACCAGTGCCCCGGTCCTGCCCTGGAGAGGATGCTCGTGGCGAGTGCTCGATGGAGCACGTTTGCAAATCCCGCTCCATTTTGGGTTGTTTTTAAAGGGGAGGGTGGGAGAAGGAGCCCTGCGGAGCCAGGCCGGGTGGGTGGTGTGTCGAGAGCCGGAATGACTATATTTTGTAACAGAAAATGGTGAAGGAAAGCCCAGCGAGCTGGCGGAGGGACGCCGTCGCACGCCGCTGGGGAATGAATGTCGTGTCTTTTTGTAATGATTTTAAAGACTCCGAGTGACTGGATTGCTGTATGTGTCACTTTTTATTTTTGAAAGAATTAATGTATAAATAGAGTATCTTAAAATATTGTGAGGGAAAGATCTATATTTGATATTTTTAGAAGACCTGTAATGAGAGAAGCGAAGGACATTTGAGAGCGGTTGCAGCGAAGGGCTCGCGCATGCTCGCATCCTCGCAAACACCCTCGGGGCCTCGGGCTGCCTTTCCCTTCGCTTCGTGGTGTCACTTAGAATTGTGGGAAACTCAAATTTGAGACCTCGTTACCGTTTCTTTCACAGTAATTAAACTTCCTGGACTTTTGTCTTGGGGGAAAAAAAAAAACCAAACCCGAAAGAGGAAGAAGTTGATTTTTTTTCCTGATCCGTGGGGCGGGTGCAGGTCCTCTCCTCAGGGCTGTGACTTCTCCACAAGCACCCCTTGACCCGTGTGGGGCCGCGCGGGGCAGGGCTGAAGCCTCCAAACCATCCCATTTTCTGCCTTGAGGTGCTGGATGAAGGGGAATGAGAAGTTTGCGAGGATAAAAGTTAACGTTTCGCTGGCGAGTTGCTGGCTCCCGTTCATCCTCGGGTCGCGCGGTGACCACTTGTGCCATTTGTTGCTTTTCTTTGTTGCCGGGACCCCTTCAGCTCGACAGGGGGATTCCTTTTCCTGGGCACTTGGGAGCCTGTGGACCTGCTGCCTGGAGAGTTGTTGGGAACAAAAGTCCCACACAAACATGTTTACGAGCTGTTTTTTGGAGGTCAGGAAAATAAAGCAGAAGCAGAAGTTATTGCTCTTACTGGAGAGCTAGTGGAAGACTATTTTTTTTTTAATTAAAACTTTCCAAAGAGAAGAAAATTAACTGAAATGGTTGCTAAAAGTTTCCATTTTGGGCCAGCTTTAATACTGGAGTAAACACTGGCTTATTCCAAGAGAAACTAAAGATAGAAAATACTTTTTTTAACCCGTCTGACGTGGCATTTAGTGCTTAACGTTAAAGTCGTCAGTCAAAATGGTAAGAACACAGGACTTGTGAAGTCTCTCCCGTATGCCCTGTCCCATCCTTTCAGGCATTAACCCCCAAAAAAGACACGGTGCAATAATACGTGCTGAAACTGATGTTGAGCGAGCCTCGGGGCGCAGTCCTGGCGTGTTTCGAGTCAGTGGCACGAATCTTGTGGGTTGGCTGTGGCCGGGCCACCGTGCACCAGCCTTGGTCCCCACGTCCCGGTGGCCAGCAACACGCGCGGTATTTCAGCGGTGCCCATGGGCCCGTGTTCAAGCTGCTGGCCCTTCTCTCTTCTGATTTTGCAGGGGTTTGCAGCGGGAAGCGAAGCACCTTGGAGGGTCTGGGAGCGCCCAGGCTGCTGCCAGCGCTCCTCTCACAGCTCCCTGTGCCCTCCCGAGGGCCTGCCAGGGGTTGGGTTGGGGTTGGGTTGAGTTGGGTTGGTTGGGTTGGGTTGGGAGGTGGTTGGGGTTGGGTTGGGTTGGGGTTGGGTTGGGTTGGGTTGTTTGGGGTTGGGTTGGCTCAGCTGTTTTTTTCAAGCAGGCTGTTAGTAAGAGCAACAATTTCAGACTCAGGGCATGAATTTTTCGGATTCCCATCGGGCTTGGACACTCAAAGAAAACATTCTCCTGGGAATTGTCTTGTGGCAAGAAGAC
>NW_009730708.1:2648-4196 GCF_000703405.1 Apaloderma vittatum
TGCCACTCCGTTGTAAATCGTGGTCAAACTACTGGAATTTTCCCTCGGATGAAGGTGTCACTTATTTTAGTTTCCTCTCTACTGACAACTTAAAAGCGGGTGGCAGTGGGGGACGGGAGGAAGATGCTCGTTAGAGCCTTGCAATCATCACATCTGGGAGCCCCCCGCCGCCAGCTGCTGCCTACAGCGACATACTGACGAGGACTGACGAGGAGTTTCTTGCTCTCTCAGAAAGGCTCTTCTGTTCTTTGCAGTTTTGCAGTGACACAGTGACACAGAGCATCCCCCCGCCCCAGGGGACCCAGGACACGAGACCCTTCTTTTCCCTTTTTTTTTTCATTTCAACATTGTCTCTTGCTTTGGAGACGGGCGGAGGTGTGAGCAAGGAAAGCGATGCCAGCGTGGAAGAGGAAACCTCAAAGAGGCGCTTGCAGGCTCAGCCCATGATCTGTGTCACTGGGTCGGAGAGGGCTGCGCACGGTGAGTTTTCTAAGTCCCATAAATGCGTGGAAGACACTGAGGGGGCACATGGCTGTGAAGGAACCCGGGGACCGCGTCCCAGAGGAAACAACACGTGTCCCCCCAAACCCCCACCTCACGCTCCTTCGAGCAGACGGGACACACAAACACCCACACGTTGGTGCTGCCTCCTGCTCCCCCCATGCCAGAGCAGCACCCGTGCCCCCCGTTATCCCCGGGTTGGAGCCAGGCTGGTCTGTAGCTGAGGGAAGTCACCTTTTACTCCAAAAACAGAAAGCCCAGCGCCCAACGGGCATGTTCCGCTTAGCGAGCGCACGGGGGTTTAATTATTCTCACGAACCAGAAACCTCAAAGCAATTATAGCTTGTACGGTTGCGCTAATTCAAGTTTTTAGCTTTTGGGAAATAAAGATTAAAAGCAAGGTGTGGGGTTTTTTTTTTTAAAAAAATAGACATTTAAAGCTCTATTCTCTGAGCGAGGAGCTGATTATTTGAAGGCAAGCAGAGCAAAGCAGCTTGTAATTTAGCACAACCATTTGCCGGCTCACGAGGTAGCACCTAGCTATTACTTATTATAAATCCTCCTTCTGTTAATGAGGCTGATTTGTGCTTCTAAACCTCAGACAAAGGAGTCTAGAAAATCGCACCTGTGCTCTAAAACTCACTGACGCACTCAGGAAGGGGGAAAAAAAAAAAAAGAAAATAAGCCCCAGCAGCCAAGCACCCTGGAAATGTGCCATGGGGCTCAAATTCTATGGGGCGGGCTGGGAGGACGGGCTGGGTGTGGGAGCTGGGGGAGCTGAGCAAATCCCATTTCCACAGGGAGCTTCTCCCCAGTGCCGCGGGAGCATCTCGTGGGGCTGCTCCCCCTCCCCAGCTTCCCTCCCCGGTTCCCCCAGATGATTAGAGAATTGAATATCTGCAGATTGATGAGAGCTTTCATTAACAGCCACCTGTGAGGGAAGAACAGAGAAGTAACAGGCAATGGAAATGGCAGGACCCCCTCCTGCACTGTGAGCATCGCGGTGGGGATGCCCAACCTGCCCCTTTTTCTCCGTTTTCATCCCAA
>NW_009730709.1:0-1571 GCF_000703405.1 Apaloderma vittatum
GTCAGCAAACTGGCCGAGGGCGCATCTGAAGCCGTCGTATCAAGCTTTAAATAGCTTCTACTTACCAAGAGCCCCAGGAAGTTTGCCCTGGGGTTACTCCAGGATGTATTTTAGCCCCCAAATCTTGGCCCCGTACCTTTGCTGGTGCGGAAGGTGAGCATGGCGGGCTGCCCTTCGCCCACGGCGCTCCTGGCCACCATCAAAACTTCGTAGAGACTCGAAGGCTCCAGCTCGGTGAGGCGCAGCTCGTTCTCGCTCCCGGGGACACGCACTGTCTGCCAGCTCCCCGCCGCGCTGCCGCCATCGTCCAGCTGCACGAGATAAAAGCTCAGAGGTTTTTTGGAAAAAAAACCCAAAATGGTCATTTTCCCTTGTGGCTAAAAACTAGAGAGACCAAACAAGTGTTAAAACTTCAACAGCCTAACGAGAGAGATTTGTTTCTCTCAACTATCTCTGCTTTTCCTGCGCTTCAGGATTTGAAAAATATCAAATTATTGGCTACAACGGGCGGCAAAACATCTGACGCGGTTCCTTCTCGTGGATGGAGAGAACAAGTCAGACCAAATTTTTTATTAATGCACGTTCTCTTTTTTTTAAAAACAATTTAACAGCGGAATCGCCAGCTCCGTTTAAGAAAGGGAAGAGATTCGGGGTAGGCTCTTAATGCTTGACCTCTGCAGGAACACATTAGCCCGGATCCCCAGGGAAAAGACAGAGATTCTACCAAAAATAAACTCCTGAACAACGTAAGACTTTAATAAAACATGGAAGGCCGAGCTAAACGCTGCGGATTATCAAAGGTTATGCCAGAGGTCTTTGCTCGAGTCTCTTCTGAAGCGACCACTCTTCTAAGGGTTGTATTCTGTCAACTCTGGGGTTTTTTTCCCCCAAAAAATCAATAAAATAATTGAACTCCAAAAAACCATGGGGGACTCCTTCCCGAGAAACGCGGAAAGGAACGTTCCGAGGGAAGAGGAAGCATCCAAAAGGTCAAAGAAGCTTTCAAAGCTCTTGGTGTTTACTTGAACCAACCGCTTCGGGAGGAGAAATTCTATCAGGAGGCTTTGGCACCGGGTTTTCAGGAACTAAGAGGTCAAAACTCTTTAAGTTTTCCCTCCAGGCTCAGGTAAGGATGAAGAGGATTAAAAAAAAAAAAGAAACCAAACAGCAGCGAAGTGTTTGCTCCGAAGAGCGCGGTTCAACTCTCCCCTCTCTCGCCCAACCCCTCCTTCGTGTCAACGCCGACACGGCGACAAGCTCTTGGCTCCCCGAGGAACCCTCGAAAACCCCAGCACCACGGTACCTTGCGGTATTTGACGAAGTAGGCGTTGATGGGCGAGCCCCCGTCCCGCCCCGAGCGCCACACCAGGGTGTAAACGTCCGGCTTGGGCGTCTGCGGGGGGCTCAGGATGATGGGGGCTGTCCGTCCCAGCCGAGCGCGACGTCGTCGGGGGCGAGCTGGGAAGCGGCGTTTCTGTGCCCAAAGGGCTTTCGTCGCTCTCCGCGGGGGCCGTCGCTCCCGTGATCGCGCCGGTTTCTGAAGTGACAGCAAAAGAGGATTCAGTTTTTAA
>NW_009730710.1:0-1032 GCF_000703405.1 Apaloderma vittatum
CGGGCGGTGGCCCCTGCCCTCTGCCACAGCCGGGGGTCCCCCACGGTGGGTTCATTGCAGGACCCCTCCCTCACCAGCCCCAGGAGAGCAGGACCAGAACGATGGCAGAGTAAGGGCTGTAAAGATCACAACAGGTTTATTTTTAAATTTAAAGTGAAGAACAACCCTTAGGGTTTTGGGGCACATCCCCAGGAACCAGAAATGGAGTGAGGAGCTAAGGTGGAAGGGAGGACCCCATACACCCACTCTCTCTCCCACCACTCTCCAATAAAACCAGCTTTTCTGTGCACACAGGTCCAGGCAGGGCTAAAACTAAGCAACCCCTTCCTCCTCCATCTCCAAAAGAGATGGTGGGACTCCGCCAACACATCCCTACCACCTTTTCCTGAGAGCTCAGCACCACCATGAGCACCATGATGCACCGGCTCAGCCGTCCGTTGCCCTCCCCACCACTCCTGGCGGGAGGGGGTGCCCATCCTCTCATCCTGCCCTCAGCGGCTGAGGGTGGCTGAGTCGTAGCTGTTGATGAAGTTCTCCAGCTCCCGGAGGTGATGGAGCCGGCCCTGGCGCAGGTTGGCCCTCAGCGCCAGCCCCAGAGCCGCCTCCATGGAGGGCTCCTTGTGCAGCAGCATCGTGGCCACCACCGCGATGGTCAGGCTGAACTGCTGGTACGACTGCAGGGGAGGGGGACAGGCTCAGCATGGGACACCCCAAACCCTTCCCACCAGCAGCATGCAAACCCTCCTTAGGGATACTTTTTTTCCCCCAGGGCCGATCCATGATCCCTCAACAGCATCTGAGCCCCTGCAAACTTCTTGCCCACAACATCTTCCCTGCAACCACCAGGAGGAGTTTCTCCCCAGCAGCTCCAAAAATGCCAAATTCACGTCTCCCATCACCCAGCATCGCTTCTCCCTCCATGGTTCAAAGGGTCTTGGGGAAAGCCCCCACCCTGCAGCCGGGCCCAGACACCCGCGTGCCTCGGCCAGGACTCACCAGCTCGATCTCCTCCTTCCTGGCGAGGATGGCGGG
>NW_009730710.1:1063-1480 GCF_000703405.1 Apaloderma vittatum
GTCCGTGCTGGCCAGGGAGGGTGTCGGGAGCGTGGAGCAGAGGTGGTGCCCGGTGTCTGCAGCCTGGGTGGTGGGAAAGGTGAGGAAGGATCAGATGCTTTGAGGGGGAGAGGGTCTAAGCCAGGTGGGGCCACCAGTACCAACTACTAGTCAGGGACTGGTCACCCTGTGGGTGAACATGCTGGCACCCAAGTGCTGCTTTGCCACCCTTCCCTCGGGTGCAAGAGCTGCCCCCAGCTCCCCGCTCTGCCCCAGCAACATCGCTGCTGAGAGCCCTGCTAGCAGATTTCTCTTCCTCATTAGGCAGTAATTAAGCTTCTCTGCAATGCTCTCGTTTGCTTCGTTAAAGCTTGAGTCTTGGGGTCATTCACGGTCCAGCACGCTCTCAAGCCTCTAGTTATTGTTTTGGCCTTTCTC
>NW_009730710.1:2145-2417 GCF_000703405.1 Apaloderma vittatum
CCCCCCCGGCAGCCTCAGGGCCGATCTGGCTGCACGTCTCTACCTGCACAAAGCAGAGCCCATGGCCAGGGCTGCCAGCACCACCCAGGCAAGGGGAAAAAAGGGTTTGCAAGGGGACTGCCCTCGCCCTGGGCACCGCGTTTCGGTGGGAAGAGGAGATGCGTGAGCTCAGACCTCAGGGTGCTCCTCTGCCCTGGCAGGGCTCTTCTCTGGTGGGGCTGGCTCCGCTTCCAAAGCAGAGGGGTCCTGGCCGTGGCTGCCCACAGGTTTCT
>NW_009730710.1:2484-2794 GCF_000703405.1 Apaloderma vittatum
GAAAAGGGCTGGGGGGGGGGACAAGACAGACAAGGAGTTGAACCCCAGAGGAAACCACAGGACTTTGCAGCCCTGGAGAAGAGTCAGAAAAACTTCCGTGCCTGGCAAAGAAGCAGCAAGGTGAAGAGCGAAAAGGCTGGAGAGAGAGAAGGAAGATGTTATGCTGGCTGAATAGACCCCAGCGGGGAGCATCCCTGCCTGCTCCCAGGAGAGGGGTGCTCTCCTACCGGCGTTGCTCCTGTGGACTCTGTCAGTTCCGCAGCCGCCGTCACAGCCTGGGGACCAGCAGCTGGGGTCTTCTCAGGGGGGG
>NW_009730710.1:2899-3451 GCF_000703405.1 Apaloderma vittatum
TGGGTGGTAGGATGGGGGGACAAAACACACAACCTGAGCTGTTTGCTTCCTGCTCCATGCACCAGCTTTGTGGGAAAGAAGCGGCTTGGAAGGATCAGGGTTCTGCAGCAATTCTTTGACCCACGGTCGGCTCTTCCCAGAGAGCGAAGCAGAGGACCTGCAGGACGCCTGTTTTCCTGCGGGGTGAGAAATACAACAGGAGCAACTCCTCGCTCTGCCTGAGGAGATGGTGGTGACCACCAAGAAGATGCTGCTGAGCACTTTGTGGGCCAAGCGCAGCCCCCAGCTGTCACAAACCTCTGGAGGGACGGACATATGGGAGACGCGGGACCAAGGTTAACTCTCGGCGGGCACGGCGAAGGCGTCGCCAGCTTTTCTCACCCGGGTCATGATAGCTCCAGGACGGGCAGTCACCCGGGAAGCCACCTTGCTCCCTGCAGGAGAGAAAGAAACCCCAGAGCTGGGGATTTAGGCTGGAAGGGCTCTCTAGTGTGACCCCCCAAGCCTGAGCAGGGCTGGCTTCAAGGCTGCATCACTCCTTGGCTGCACACC
>NW_009730710.1:3505-5101 GCF_000703405.1 Apaloderma vittatum
GCGGGCTGGCAGGGGGCCAGGGTGGGTGCTGCTCCTCGTCGGGGAATTCAGACCAGACAAAGCAGTCGGGGCCGGGCGGCGGAGGCTCCTGCAGGGAAGGTGGTGGGTTTAGACACGGAGCAGGACGGGGGATGCTGTCTGCAAAGCGGAGGTGCTGGGCTGCCACTGCTCCCTGTGGCCTGTGGGGAAACCACGGCCACCCCCCCAGCCCAGCACCCCCTCACCGGGTGCCAGTCCTCTCTGTCATGCCAAGGGGGTGGTGGGGGACAGTCAGGGGGTGCCCATCTCCCATCTTCATTCCCAGAGAAGTCATCGGGGCCAGGGAAGGGTCCAGGGTCCTGGGGACAAGGCTGCAGTGGGAAATCACCAGCAGTGAGGATGGTGGCACTCTGGGGTCACCCATACAGCTGCCACCCCCCTTGGCCCATCTGCCCCTTACTGGGGGGTGCCAGTCCTCAGGTTCTTGGTTGCCTTCTCTGTCATCCCAAGGGGGTGGTGGGGGACAGTCAGGGGGTGCCCATCTCCCATCCTCGTTCCCAGGGAAGTATTCAGGGCCAGGGAAGGGTCCAGGGTCCTGGGGACAAGGCTGCAGTGGGAAATCACCAACAGTGAGGACGGTGGCACTCTGGGGTCACCCATAGAGCTGCCACCCCCCTTGGCCCATCTGTCCCTTACCGGGTGCCAGTCCTCAGGTTCTTGGTTGCATTCACTGTCATCCCAAGGGGGTGGTGGGGGACAGTCAAGAGGTGCCCATCTCCTGTCCCCATCGCCAGGGAAGTTGGCAGGACCAGGGAAGGGCCTGGGGCCCCAGGGACGCGGCTGCAACGGCAAATTACCAACGGCAAATCACCACCGGTGAGGCTGGCAGCTCACCAGGGTGTTTTGGGTTTGCTGCAGTTCCCCCTCCACCCCACAGCACCCAGCTCTTTTTGACTCTCCCGCTCCCAGGGGAGACCTGGCTTTGGCTACCCCAGACATGGAGGTGAACCCCAACAGTGCATGGCTGATCCCCCCAGCCCCCTGACCGGGCGCCTTCTGCCTCTCCTGCGCTGGTGCTCCCAGGGTGGCTTGTCCCAGACATAGTGGGGTCCACGAGCGCGGGGTGGGGGTGGTCCAGCCCGCCACAAACCGGGCTGTGGAGAAGGCACAGGGAGATGAAAGCAGGATGAGACCCTCACCTTCACCTTTACACCGGCTGGATGCTGAGCAGGGATCGGGAGCCAGAAGCCTGTCTGCCCACCTCTCCCAGCCAACGTCCCAGACCGTTACCAATTCTTCCTCACATCGCAGCGACGCTTTCCTGGCATCCTGGGATGGAGCAGTGAGCACCCATCTGTGCCCTGCAAAGCTCCTCCACTCCCAACCACACTGGCAGCCCCAGCTGAGTGGCAGCAGGAAAGTCCCAAACCCACTTACCTCTCTGGGGAAACCCCTCCTGCAGCCTGGTGGTGAGAACATCTTGCCAAAAGCTCGTCCTGGCCCCAGTCCTGGTGAGGAAGAGGCTCCCCAAAAGGTCAGCACCCCGCTAGAAAAGGGGAAGTGTGGGTGAGCACATCCTACAGGACGTCACTGCCGGCTTAGGGATGGCTGTGGGCC
>NW_009730711.1:0-532 GCF_000703405.1 Apaloderma vittatum
CTGGGCCGTTGCGGGGACCCTCCGCTCGGTCCTTGGGGCTGCAGACCGATGCCGAACGAAGCACCAGGGGGCTGAGGGGGGGAGCTGCTGCTTCGGTCCCGGACACTGCACGGGATGGGGACCCATCTGCTTCGTCGCGCCGGCCGGCACCGAGGTGGGGGGGCAGACCCAGGGTCTGGGCGAGGAAGGTGACAGCAGCTCGGGGACATATCAGGAATCAGGGCAGCCTCACATTGCCAGCTCCTCCGCCCCTCGCCCCCATGTCATAGCCGCTGCCTGGCTGCTTTTCAAGGACTAGATAGGATTTACAGCCCACGGTGCCCTGAGCCTGCAGTTCCCTCCGGATAAGCCAAATTTGTCCCCAGCGAGGACAGCAAGTCGGCTTCCCGGTGACAGGCAAATTGTCACTCTTAAATCCAAAGCAAACAGCTTATTACCTGCTGCAGAAGAGCAGAGGCCTGGGTGCTTAACCGCCCCCACCCTGCCAGGCTTTCCCTCTGTGCCTGCAAGGATCGAGCTCATTTTGGAGAGT
>NW_009730711.1:546-1692 GCF_000703405.1 Apaloderma vittatum
CACTGGCAGGCTGACTCCAGGCACCCAAAGGTGCCCAGCTGGGTGCAAAGCCTCATTTCTGGGCAAAACCAGATGCTCAGCATCCTCAATCTGCAACGCCACACGTGTGCCCCCGATGATGGTGTCAGTCCCCCAGCACGGCCGCGGGCTGGCAGCCCTGGGATGGGTTACGGGAGGAAGGAGGGCTGGCGCCGGGCACAGATGGTGCTGGGGGATATTTTGGGCTCCATGGGTAGGGCACATTCTGTTCCCATGAGCTAAAGCAACCAGCTGCGGGGCTAATCCCTTCCCTCCCACCCACCAGGGTCCATTGGCCGCTCCGGAGCTCCAACCACTGGGAAGGGACTGGGAAGGATTGGGAGCACTGGGGCTGCTCCTCGCCAGCAGGCAACATGTGATCCCATGGGATTGCCCACGCTCCTATGAACACAGGTGCTGAGCAAAGGCAGAGCAGAGACCTGCACCCACCTCACCCTGGGGGTTTTTAGTCTGAATTTACCTGTTTCCAGCCTGAATTTCCCCTTTTCCAGCCCATGCAGTGGGTCCAGGTGTCCACTCGCAGTCACGGAGCAACAAGGTGCCGATGCTCAGCACACAGATATTCCTCCTCACCTCCAGCCCTACCTGGCCCCCTGTGTGAGCTAAGCCCCATCCTCGCCAACTCCGAGCATGGGGAATTTCCCCGGCTGCTCAAACGTCTCCTGCAGCTCAGCTGGGTGCTGGACTCAACAAGGGATGTCCCTTGTCATGGCACGATGCTGCTGCCCCCTCCCTGGATCACAGCACAATGAGGGCGGCTCGGCCCGGGTAATGCCCGTTTCGCAAAGCACTTTGGACTCCTTCAGCCCTAAAGCTGTCATTCAGTACAGCCGTCAATTATTATTATTATTTTCCCAACACCGCTGCATTTTAAACACTGCTAATACATGACGACTTTGAATCAAGGGCAATTGTAGAGCAAAAAACTGCGTATGTTGGGATCATAACTATCGGTTACCGGTAGGGAGATTATTAACTGCCTTCTGCCCTGCGAGACAGACAATGAAAGCTGCTGATAAATTATATATATGTATACAAATTGCAGGCCTTGGTTAAATACAGCGTGAGGAATTTATTGATTTATAAGTGTGACCACCTGAAAAAAAA
>NW_009730712.1:0-221 GCF_000703405.1 Apaloderma vittatum
GGGAGCTCTCGCCTGCCCAGGTTCGAAGAGCTGTCGAAAGGTTTTTCCTCAATTTTGTTCTATTTTTTTTTTTGTAGCCGGAACGGAAGGAACGATTCCGGTTGTTTTCCCCACTCGTGCGGGGCAGGTGTTTGTGGAATGCCCTCCGCGGTGTTCCAGCTGCTGGGGGTTCTGTCTGGGGGCCGGGGGGACGGGCAGCTGGTGGGCACAGGCTTCCCCCT
>NW_009730712.1:355-672 GCF_000703405.1 Apaloderma vittatum
GGAGCCCTTGGGGAGCTGCTGCTTTCTGAAACAGCCTCCCGCCCTCTGCGCCGTGAGAGGGGGAAGTCTCTGCTCTCTGACCTTAAACCTGGCTGTGCCAAAAGAGCTTTTGAGCCTCGGATTTGATTTTGCTTTTCCCAAATCTCTGTGGTGTCATCTGTAACAGTTGTTCTCCAGCAGCCACCATGAGGCTGGTCAATTGAGTAAGAAACGTGGCTGTGGCACCGATATTTCAGGAAACGTTTGTTAATGGTACGTTCGTGCTTGGGCTCTGGTTGTCTTGGCAGGGCACGAAGCCGGTTGTGCAACGGCCGCCT